>NC_000083.6:44702642-44935142 GCF_000001635.26 Mus musculus | reverse complement strand
ATCCCCAGCTTGGAGTGTGTAGCCACCTGCCTTCCCCTCCCACTGGAGACATACTGCCTTCACCCCTACGCCATGCATAACTAGAATGAGTCTTACTGTAAAGTATTCCGTGGATGAACTGTTATGGAGCCACATGGTGCTCACCTTAACCTGCTATCATGAGAAGCAGAAACATGCCAATTTCCAACAGTGATCTGGCTGATGGGTTATATAGTGAAGGAAGAATCCAATTCTTTTCTACCTGCCATGTTGAAATACAGTTTTCTTACTCGAAGGCACTATCCTGAACAACTATTAACAGTCCACAAGAGAAAAATGAAAACAAAATCCTCAAAGATAAAAAAGAGCACACTTAACCAATTATTTAAAAAAAAGGGGGGGGGGCAGGAGAAAAGGGATGGGACAACTTATGACAGACATCAACCTCAGGCTCTTTCTCTTGCCGCTTTGGTCATTCCATACAAACAGATGGAAGATGGGCTTGAAAGAATTCAGAAGGAAGCAAGAGCTAGGTCTTGGGAGTTAGCATTAACCTTTCAAGATGATCATTTCAGCCATATATGTCAAGCCTGAAATAAAGGAATAATAAATCTGACTGGTATTTTATTATATTAGGTTAAATTTGTTGGCTAATTTATATAATCTACATAATTTCTATTATTTCTCCATGTCTTTAAAATGAATATATTGCAGTCCATAAACTGTTCAGAGTTTGTCTTTCACTGTGCATTGTAATGCTATGTGTGGGCCCCAAGCCTGGTGTCTGTAAATAGATTGGGGACCCTGCCACAATGATATTTCTAATTGGTAAATAAAGATGCCAACAGCCAATAGCTGGGCAAAAGAGACAAAGGAGGGGTTTAGGTTTCCAGGGTTTGGGGTCTAAGGAGAAACACAGAAGGAGGAGAAGGTACAAGAAGAGAGAAGAGACGCCACCATATGGCTAGGAGTCAAAAAAAGTGGTCCTGAGGGCTGGCCAATTGGAGTTAAGAGTGGCCCAGATGAAACATGGTAAGTAATAACTCAGGGTTATAGATAGGAAAGTAGATTCTAATAACATAGAGGGTAGGATTTTGCCCAGCTCTTGTGCTGTTTAAGGCTTATTGTAAATATAAAAGTTGTATATGGTTTTTATCCAGGAACTTAATGGTCAAAGGTAGGGTAGAAACCCCAGGGTGGTATTAAATAATTTCTACAACAATAAATCTGATAACATGAATTATTTATATAAATTATTATAATGACATTCTTTTAATACAAAACTGGAATGACTCCATTTGATGTTCAGCGAGCATTTAAATGTTCACCAACACATGTGGCTATTTGCATCCTTTTTTTTAGTTTAATTTTATTTATAATTCATTTTTTACACTCCATATTCCATTCCCCACTCCACCCATCCACATTTTGACTGTTCCACATCCCACACCTCCTCCCACCCCGTTGTCTCCATGTGGATGCCCCCAAACCCCACCCTACGTGACCTCTAAACTCCCTGGGGCCTCCAGTCTCTTGAGGGTTAGGTGCATCATCTCTGAATGAACACAGACCCAGAAGTCGTCTACTGTATGTGTGTTGGGGGCCTCATATCAGCTGGTGTATGCTGTCTTTTGGTGGTCCAGTGTTTGAGAGACCTCAGGGGTCCAGATTAATTGAGACTGCTGGTCCTCCTACAGGATCACCCTTCTCCTCAGCTTCTTTCAGCCTTCCCTAATTCAACAACAGGGGTCAGCTGTTTCTGTCCATTGGTTGGGTGCAAATATCTGCATCGGACTCTTTCAGCTGCTTGTTGGATCTTTGGGGGACAGTCGTGATAGGTCCCTTTTTGTGAATGCTCCATAGCCTCAGTAATAGTGTCAGGCCTTTGGACCTCGTGTTGAGCTGGACCGCACTTTGGGCCCGTATTTGCAATCTTTAAGCATTACTGAAAGTTTTTATGCTATCTTAAGGTGATCTTTTTGAGAGAGAAAAGTATTCAGATATATTGATGAATAAAGTAATCAATCAGTTCTTTGACATAAGAGTCAAATTTCATATTATAAAGTAATATTTTTACATAATGACTATATTTTGCTCATCTAATTGATAGTCATGTCTTTAATGCTTTGAGTTTAGAAATAACCTGGCAATTTGATAGTCTAGTCCTACTTACAAATCAGTCAGAATTCTAAACTGATACTTACAAAGTGGAGATTTGTACTACTGAGATATCAAAGATCCCCAGGGCATATTTAAAATAGCAATAGAGCTGGGGTTCATTCCTGTCTGCACCAGCCCCTCACCAGCTTGGGTGCAAACTCAGCAGATAGTCTCCGGAGGACTCTCCATGCAGAAGGTACCCTTGCACATCCAGGATCTTGGGATCACTGGTGAGTGGAACGAAACATCTGCTCTAAAACAACCAGGAGTGGCCTGTGTGAGCAGGAACAAGGACACAGGAAACCCACCGAACCAGCAGCTGGGGTTCTTTCCAGTCTGTATCAGGATCTGGCCATCTTCGGTGAGAACTCGGTGAACAGTCCCCAGAGGACCTCCCACGCAGCAAGCACCCTAGCACATCCGGGATCTTAGGATCGCTGAGGAGATTCGGCCTCCAGAGAGGGCTCTGACCCCGGGACTCAAGTGAGAGCACCATCTTATATCCTAGGTCTCACATAGACCAGTCCACTCAGGAGAGTGCCTGGGCCACAGAAGCAACAGAGTTTTTTTGGACAGGGGCCCTACAGGCCTTCATCCTCTGTCAGAAGGCAGAGCTGAGCTCCAGACCTCTGTGCACCTTCGCTGCCAGAGGAGAGCTTGCCTGAAGAGAGTGCTCTGACCACTGGGACTCAGGAGAGAGTTGGACTCCCAGGAGTGCTGACAGAGGCTAAGAGAATCACAGAAGGAACAAGCTCCAGCCAGAGACAGCTAGAACATCTAACACCAGAGATTACCAGATGGCAAAAGGCAAATGCAAGAATCTTAATAACAGAAACAAAGACTATTCTGCATCATCAGAGCCCAGTATACCCACCACAACGAGTCCTGGATACTCCAACACACCCAAAAAGCAAGATTCAGATTTAAAAATCATATCTCATGATGCTGGTAAAGGATTTTAAGAAGGGCATTAATAACTCACTTAAAGAAATACGGGAGAACACTGCTAAACAGGTAGAAGACTTTAAAGAGGAAGCACAAAAATCCCTCAAAGAATTACAGGAAAACACTGCTAAAGAGGTAGAAGTCCTTAAAGAAGAAACAAAAAAACCCTTAAAGAATTACAGGAAAACACAACCAAACAGGTGATGGAATTGAACAAAATCATCCAAGATCTAAAAATGGAAGGAGAAACAATAAAGAAAACCCAAAGGGAAACAACTCTGGAGATAGAAATCCAAGGAAAGAAATCAGGAACCATAGATGCAAGCATCAGCGACAGAATACAAGAGATGGAAGAGAGAATCTCAGGTGCAGAAGATACCATAGAAAACATTGACAAAACAATCAAAGAAAATGCAAAATGCAAAAAGATCCTAACTCAAAACATCCAGGAAATCCAGGACACAATGAGATGACCAAACCGAAGGATTATAGGTATAGATGAGAATGAAGATTTTTCAACGTAAAGGACCAGTAAATATCTTCAACAAAATTATAGAAGAAAATTTCCCTAACCTAAAGAAGGAGATGCCCATGAACATACAAGAAGCCTACAGAACTCCAAATAGACTGAACCAGAAAAGAAATTCTTCCCGACACATAATAATCAAAACAACAAATTCACTAAATAAAGATAGAATATTAAAAGCAGTAAGGGGAAAAGGTCAAGTAACATATAAAGGCAGACCTATTACACCAGACTTATCATCAGAGACTATGAAAGCCAGAAAATCATGGACAGATGTTATATAAAACCTAAGAGAACACAAATGCCAGCCCAGGCTACTATACCCAGAAAAACTCTCAATTACCATAGATGGAGAAACCAAAGTATTCCATGACAAAACCAAATTCACACAATATCTTTCCACGAATCCAGCCCTTCAAAGGATAATAAAGGGAAAACCCCAACACAAGAAGGGAAATTATGCCCCAGAAAAAGCAAGAAAGTAATCCTTCAATAAACCTAAAAGAAGATAGCTGCAAGAACAGAATCCCAACTCTAAAAACAAAAATAACAAGAAGAAACAATTACTTTTCCTTAATATCTCTTAATATCAATGGATTCAATTCCCACAATAAAAAGATATACACTAACAGACTGGATACATAAACAGGACCCAACATTTTGCTGCATACAGGAAACCCACCTCAGGGACAAAGACAGACACTGCCTTAGAGTAAAAGGCTGGAAAACAATTTTCCAAGCATACGGTAACAAGCTGGAGTAGCCATTCTAATATCTAATAAAATCAATTTCCAACCCCAATTTATCAAAAAAAAAATCAAAGAGGGGCACTTCATACTCATCAAAGATAAAAATCTTCCAAGATGAACTCAGTTCTGAATATCTATGCTCCAAATGCAGAGGCATTCACATTCATTAATAGGAAACTCTAGTAAAGCTCAAACGACACATTGCACCTCACACAAAAATAGTGGGAGACTTCAACACCCCACTCTCATCAATGGGCAGATCCTAGAAACAGAAATTAAACAGAGACACATTAAACTGATGGAAGTTATGAAACAAATGGATTTAACAGATGCTACATAACATTTTATCCTACAACAAAAGGATATACCTTCTTCTGAGCACCTCATGGTACCTTCTCCAAAACTGACCATTTAATTGGTAACAAAACAGGCCTCAACAGATAAAAAAAATACTGAAATTATCCCAATGCATCCTATCAGATCACTACAGACTAAGGCTGATCTTCAATAACAACATAAATAATAGAAAGCCAACTTTCATGTGGGAGCTGAACAATACTCTACTCAATGATAACTTGGTCAAGGAAGAACTAAAAAAGAGGTTAAAGACTTTATAGAGTTTAATGAAAATGAAGCCACACCATACCCGAAATTATGGGACATAATGAAAGCATTCCTAAGAGGAAAACTCATAGCTCTGAGTGCAGCCAAAAAAAAAAAAAAAAAAAACTAGAGAGAGCATACACTAGCAGCCTGACAGCATACCTACAAGCTCTAGAACAAAAGAAAGCAAATTCACCCAAGAGGAGTAGCTGGCAGGAAATAATCAAACTTAGGGCTGAAATCAACCAAGTTGGGGGAAAAAAAAAAAACTATACAAAGAATCAAACAAACCAGAAGCTGGTTCTTTGAGAAAATCAACAAGATAGATGAACCCTTAGCCAGACTAAGTAGAGGGCACAGAGACAGTATCCTAACTAACAAAATCAGAAATGAAAAGGGAGACATAACAACAGAACCTGAGGAAATCCAAAACATCATCAGATCCTATCACAAAAGACTATACTCAATAAAACTGGAAAACATGGATGAATTGGACAATTTCCTAGACAGATACCAGGTACCAAAGTTAAATCAGGATCAGGTAAACTATCTAAAAAGTCCCATTTCCCCTAAAGAATTAGAAGCAGTCAATAAACGTCTCCCAACCAAAAAGAGCCCAGGACCAGATGGGTTTAATGCAAAGTTCTATCAGACCTTCAAAGAAGACCTAATTCCAATTCTCCTCAAACTATTCCACAAAATAGAAACAGAAGGTACTCTACCCCATTCATTCTATGAAGCCACAATTACTCTGATACTTAAATCACATAAAGACCCAACAAAGAAAGAGAACTTCAGACCAAAATTCCCTTATGAATATCAATGCAAAAATACTCAATAAAATACTTGCAATCCAAATCCAAGAACACATCAAAACGATCATCCCACATGATCAAGTAGGTTTCATTCCAGGGATGCAGGGATGGTTTAATATACAGGAATCCATCAACTTAATCCACTATATAAACAAACTCAAAGACAAAAATTACATGATCATCTCATTAGATGCGGAGAAAGCATTTGACAAAATCCAACACCCATTCATGAAAAAAGTCTTGGAGAGATCAGGAATTCAAGGCCCATACCTAAACATGATAAAAGCAATATACATATTCTATTGTACAGCAAACCAGTAGCCAATGTCAAACTAAATGGAGAGAAACTTGAAGCAATCCCACTAAAATCAGGGACTAGACAAGGCTGTCCACTCTCGCCCTACCTATTAGATATAGTACTTGAAGTCCTAGGCAGAACAATTGGACAACAAAAGGAGATCAAGGGGATACAAAATAGAAAGGAAGAAGTCAAAATATCACTATTTGCAGATGATATGATAGTATATATAAGTGACCCTAAAAATTCCACCAGAGAATTCCTAAACCTGATAAACAGCTTCGATGAAGTAGCTGGATATAAAATTAACTGAAACAAGTCAGTGGCCTTTCTCTACACAAAGAATAAATAGGCTGAGAAAGAAGTTAGGGAAACAACACCCTTCACAATAGTCGCAAATAATATAAAATACCTTGGTGTGACTCTAACTGAGGAAGTGAAATATCTGTATGATAAGAACTTCAAGTCTTTGAATGAAGAAAGAAATCGAGGAAGATCTCAGAAGATGGAAAGATCTCCCATGCTCACGGATTGGCGGGATCAATATAGTAAAAATGGTTATCCTGCCAAAAGCAATCTACAGTTTCAACGCAATCCCCATCAAAATTTCAACTCAATTCTTCACTGAACTAGAAAGGGCAATTTGCAAATTCATCTGGAATAACAAAAAAACTAGGACAGCAAAAACTCTTCTCAACAAGAAAAGATCCTTTGGGGGAATCACCATGCCTGACCTCAAGCTGTACTACAGAGCAATTGTGATTAAAAACTGCATGGTTCTGGTACAGAGACAGACAGGTAGATCAATGGAATAGAATTGAAGACCCAGAAATGAACCACACACCTATGGTCACTTGATCTTTGACAAGGGAGCTAAAATCATCCAGTGGAAAAAAGACAGCATTTTCAACAAATGGTGCTGGCTAAACTGGCAGTTATCATGTAGAAGAATGCGAATTGATCCATTCTTATTTCCTTTTACAAAGCTCAAGTCTAAGTGGATCAAGGAAATCCACATAAAACCAGAAACACTAAAACTTATACAGGAGAAAGTGGGAAAAAGCTTCGAAGATATGGGCACAGGGGAAAATTTCCTGAACAAAACAGCAATTGCTTGTGCTGTAAGATCAAGAATCGACAAATAGGACCTCATAAAATTGCAAAGCTTCTGTAAGTCAAAAGACACTGTCAATAAGACAAAAAGGCCACCAACAGATTGGGAAAGGTTCTTCAACAATCCTAAATCCAATAGGGGACTAATATCAAATATATACAAAGATCTCAAGAAGCGGGACTCCAGAAATTCAAATAACCCCATTGAAAAATGGGGTTCAGAGCTAAACAAAGAATTCTCACCTGAGGAATACTGAATGGCTGAGAAGCACCTGAAACAATGTTCAGTATCCTTAATCATCAAGGAAATGGAAATCAAAACAACCCTGAGATTCCACCTCATACCAGTCAGAATGGCTAAGATCAAAAACTAAGGTGAGAGCAGACGCTGGCGAGGATGTGGAGAAAGAGGAACACTCCTCCATTGTTGGTGGGATTGCAAGTTTGTACAAGTACTCTGGAAATTAGTCTGGCGGTTTCTCAGAAAATTGGACATAGTACTACCGGAGGATCCAGCAATCTCTCTCCTGGGCATATACCCAGAAGGTGTTCCAACTTGTAAGAAGGACACATGCTCCACTATGTTCATAGCAGCCTTATTTATAATAGCCAGAAGCTGGAAAGAACCCAGATGTGCCTCAACAGAAAAATGGATACAGAAAATGTGGTAAATTTACACAATGGGGTACTACTCAGCTTTTAAAAACAATAAATTTATAAAATTCTTAGGCAAATGGATGGATCTGGAGGATATCATCCTGATTGAGGTAACCCAGTCACAAAAGAACTCACATGACATGCACTCACTGCTAAGTGATATTAGCCCAGAAACTTAGAATACCTAAG
The DNA here is from genome assembly GCF_000001635.26 of Mus musculus. Lineage (NCBI taxonomy): Eukaryota > Metazoa > Chordata > Mammalia > Rodentia > Muridae > Mus > Mus musculus. Next base: position 44,927,108 of record NC_000083.6, on the reverse strand, counting down.
ATATAATTTGCAAAACACATGAAACTCAAGAAGAAGGAAGACCAAAGTGTGGATACTTTGTTCCTCCTTAGAATGGGAAACAAAATACCCATGGAAGGAGTTACAGAGACAGAGTTTGGAGCTGAGACAGAAGGAAGAACCAGAGACTGCCCCACCGGGGATCCATCCCATAAACATCCACAAAACCCACACACTATTGCACATGCCAGCAAAATTTTGCTGACAGGACCCTGGTATAGCTGTCTCTTGTGAGGCTAAGCCAGTGCCTGGCATATATAGAAGTGGATGCTCACAGTCATCTATTGGATGGAACACAGGGACCCCAATTGAGGAGCTAGAGAAAATACCCAAGGAGCTGAAGGGGTCGGCAAACTATAGGAGGAAGAACAATATGAACTAACCAGTATCCTTAGAACTTATGTCTCTAGCTGCATATGTAGCAGAAGATGGCCTAGTTTGACATCACTGGGAGGAGAGGCCCTTGATCTTGGGAAGATTATATGCCACAGTACAGGGGAATGCCAGGGCCAGGAAGTGGGTGGGTTGGGGAGCAGGGCAGGGGGGGGGAGGGTATAGGGGACTTTCAAGATAGCATTTGAAATGTAAATGATGAAAATCATCTAATAAAAAAATAAATAAAATAATAGCTATTCCTGATCCTCTCTACGACCTCCCACAAAAGAATCTACTGGAAATACAGGCCAGGAAGCTGTATCTTTGTGTGGCCTATAAAGCATCTTCCCCCAACCTGACATGCGACATTGAATCTCTGCTTCAGAGGAACTGACATTGTTGGGGGTTTAAGAACATTAAAATAAGACCACTATGAACGTAGTGGATCACGTGTCCCTGTGACATGTTGGGGCACCTTTGGAGTATATGCTGGGTCTTAGGTTAGATCTATTTCCAATTTTCTGAGGAACCTCCAGATTGATTTCCTTAGTGGTTTTAACAGTTTGCAATCCCTCCATCAATGGAGGAGTGTTCCTCTTTCTCTACATCTAGCCAGCATGTGCTGTCACCTGAGTTTTTGATCTTAGCCATTATGATTATTGTAAGGTTAAATCTCAGGTTCATGTGATTTGAACTTCCCTGATCACTAAGGACCTTGAACATTTCTTTAGGTGTTTCTCAGCCATTCGAGATTCCTTTGCTGTGAATTCTCTGTTTAGTTCTACACCCCATTTTTTAATTTTTTTGATTGGGTTGTTCAGTTTCTTGGTGGTTAACTTCTTGAGTTCTTTATTTTTTGGATATTAGCCTTCTATAGGATATGGGGTTAGCGAAAACTTTTTCCCCATCTGTAGGTTGGCAATTTGTCTTATTAGCTATGTCCTTTGCCTTATAAAAGTTGTCCCGTTTCATGAGGTTCCATTTATCAATTCTTGATCTTAGAGCCTGAACCATTGGAGTTCTGTTTAGAACATTTCCCCCCTGTGCCAGTGAGTTTGAGGCTCTTTCCAATTTTCTCTTCTATTAGATTCAGTGTATCTGGGTTTATGTTAAGGTCCTCAATACATTTGGACTTGGGCTTTGTACAAGGTGACAAATATGGATCTATTTTCATTTTTCTACATACAGATTGCCAGTTAGACCAGCACCATTTATTGAGGATGCTTTCTTTTTTCCATTGTATATTTTTGGCTTCTTTGTCAAAGTTCAAATGTCTATAAGTGTGTGGTTAACAATATTTACATTAAAAAATAAGCAAACAATTTCCCCTTCTATTTGGGCTACTTTGCATCCAACATCACAAGGGAATTTGTAGAAAGTTTTATAAATGTAACATCTCTCTTAAATAAATTTCTTGAACACTAGAACCTATATATCACCAATCAGTCTGGTAACTATGGAGGAAGCTAGGTGGCTAATGGACAGGTGGGTACATATAACATAGATATTGGGACAAAGGTAATATACATCTGGGGTAAGGTGATTGCAATAGATTCACCACAAGACTTGCAATGGATTGTAATTTAAAATGAATTTAATTGTTCACTTCTGGAATTCTCCATTAAATGTTTTCAGGCTGTAATCAGCTACAGGTAACTGGAACCTTACAAAGGGAAAACATAGATAAGGGGAAATGATTATAGCACACTAACACAGACTAGCTAGAAAAGGAAGGGGTGGGGGTAGCATAGCCCAAAATCTCTAGAATATAGCATATGACACACAGAGTAAGCAAAAGTCACCCAAGTACCAAAACAGACAAACTAGTAAAGAATATAAACTAGAACTACATCTCCTTACACACACACACACACACACACACACAATTGGGCTGATAAAGAAGGCAGTCTAAGTCAGTGGGGGGAAAGACAGGCTTTTAATGAATGTTGACAATAAAACTGGGTAGCTATTCAGGAAAAGACAAAATTGGTTCCACATATAAAAAATGGATTAAACAAACTAAGGATATATAAGAAAAATTGAAATCATTTTAAAAATACTGGAAAGAAATTCAAGTGAATTATTCTTTAAATTCACTATGCAAACTGGAACTCGTGATTCAAAATTCAACATAAATAAAGATCATATGGTAAAGTAAAAGTATTTCAAGCCAAACAAAATCTCTGATAGCAAACTTTTAAAACTGATAAAATTAACACACTGTAAGGGTATCTTTGCTCCATATACTACAGATGAAGTGTTGGGGTCATAATGTATTTGGGACACGCGTTAGCTGAGAAATGGATGTGCAGCCCCTGGTCAGCACTTAACTAGCCTGAGTAATCCTGAGTAATAACAAGGGTAACACTGGGTAATGGCACCCAGGAAATAACAAACATGGGGAAGAAGACAGCTCTTCAGTTAAGAAGAATAGGAGTGATAAATAGGAGAGCCTGGAAAAGTCACTCCTATGCAGACACTAGAGTAATAATTTTATAAAATTTCTTGATGAGCTATAAGGTTCATAGTTGAAATGTACTCTGGAAAAGAAAATATTACATAGCTATAAAACTATATGTCCCAGTATATTTTACTAACCTAGCCTAAATATCTAAAATAACACCAATGTGGGTTTGGAGTATAGCTCAGTACAACTATAGGCACTAAACATGCAAAAAGCCCACCAACCAAACAAGCAAACCTACACAGCAAAATAACTCAGCATATAGCACCTCCAAAGGGTGATCCAAGAAATGGGCACAATAAGAAGTATCAGTAACAAGACAGGATACCCTTGACATGCCACACTGAATAGATCCCATCACTTCCCCAACAATCTTGTTCAGAATGTGGGACCACATTCTACTGTAAGAGAAGAGCAATAGAACAGAAGCACACGCTGCTTCTTGGAAATGTTCAGATCACGAAAGGTCAGGAGGTACTGAAGCTAAAGCAGAGACAGAAAGAGACAGCCGCGACAAGGCAACAATAGTCTATCAGCCAATGTGGGAGCCTTCACTGCACTTCTGAAAAGAAACTGGGATTAGTGCCAAGGAAGATGGAATTCAAATAAGGCTGTGAAGGTATTGTGGCAGGATTATTTACAGGTTTTCATAACTGTTATATGAGATATTGACATTAGAGAGAGCTGAATGGCATCTGAGAACTCTATACCAGTTGTAGATATTTTCGTTACAGTCAAGTGAATTCTAAGAAACCTTTGGTGAAAAGAATGCAGTTGTAAAAAGTACTGTTGCTATGGCATCATCCTTCTGTTAGAGTGAATCTGTTTACGCACTTAAACCAGAATTATTATATTTATGTCATATCTCAATAGTGCCAAAAATCTTGCTGCTAATTAAAGCTTTGTTCTTTAATGTGTTGGGTTGGAACAACAATAGAAGCAGAATAAAAAAGAGATACCAAATAGGGATGGTTCTGTGTGACCTTACCAGGTTAATTAGTTGTGTATGAACCACATCTTCCACCAAAACTGCAGTTTCATGGAGAGGCCTCCTAGCATCACCTAGAGAAAACCTGCAGGAAAAATAAAACACACCACTATTAAGGATGCAGAACAGGTACAGCAAATAATTAATATATACTTCTCATTGTAAGGATCAGCTGTATAAAAGAGGCAATAAACTGCTCTTAAACAATTCAACAGTGCACACTTACTTCTAGTCTAAGAAAATAATGCCTTGTTTATAAAGTGTAACTTGCCAAAAAAAACATATTATTACCTGCAGTCCTTGTTTACAGAGTATGCTAAAAGGTGAAAGGCTTTGAGGTCTTAAATGCTCAAGCTATATCCAGAAGAAGATATATACAGTGCCCTGCTGCCTGCAGATCAAGATGGAGAACCCTCAGCTCCTCCAGCATTATGTTTTCCTGAAGGCTGCCATGCTTCCTAACATAATAATAGTGGACTCAACCCATACTGAAAGTCAGCCCCAATTAAATTTTTTACTTTATACAGGTTGCCTTGGTCATGGTGTCTCTTCACAGCAATGGCAACCTTAACTAAGACAGACACCCTAAAACTACAATAAATTCAATATTGCCTAAACAATCTGTAGCATTGATAGTATAGTTCACTGACAGAATAGGTGCCTACCAAATTCAGGCTTCAGGACTGCAAATTACAAGCAAAATATCCTGCAAAAATGTAACTATATATGAACCAAGAATCAGAGAGCTTCATGAAAATTAGTTACCTATGGGATAAGCACGAGAAAGTAACAAATGATTTAGATGATTACATAGACAGAGGATGCACAATCAGACCTTAACTGAATCATATGAATGTACACAGATAACAAGTATCCTTGTAATGCTTCCTTGATTGTTTTTGAAAACAGTTTATTCTTCAATTAAATGGAATTGGAAATCTCCCGGTATTACTGTCTATGACTAAATGTAAGTTACCCTATTAGATGCTCTGAGATGTTCTCCAAGAAAGAACTGTGATCACCAATGTTCTTGCCATTACAAGATTATTCTCTAAGCTGTGTTAATTACACAACATTGCACATCAATTCAGGAACATTCTGGAGGAAAAGACTCCAAATGACTTAAAGCCTTTGGCAAAAGGATTCCAAATATACTCAGCCTAAGATGCTAGAACCCTGTTCTTCAGTTTTAAACAAAGATGATGATGGTAATGAGAGCAAACACTGAGGCTTTTAAAGAATTTGTTTACACATTCAAAAAATATTTCTTGTGGGTCTATATCAAGCACTGGTTTTCTTACAAACAGGGGAACGGATTTTTCTGACTAATAAACTAGTGACTGATTTTTCAGTTGCTGTGGTATTAAGCAGCTACCACTCCAGGTCAAACAGGAAGGATTCCTTTCAATGAACACATCTCTGAACAATGAACAGTGTGTCTTCTCAAAGACTCTTTTTTTTTTTTTGATGTGCTAAAATTTTTTGTTTTTTTTTTTTTTTTAGGTATTTTCCTCATTTACATTTTCAATGCTATCCCAAAGGTCCCCCATACCCACTCCCCCAATCCCCTAACCACCCACTCCCCCTTTTTGGCCCTGGAGTTCCCCTGTACTGGGGCATATAAAGTTTGCAAGTCCAATGGGCCTCTCTTTGCAGTGATGGCCGACTAGGCCATCTTTTGATACATATGCAGCTAAATATTTCTTGTGGGTCTATATCAAGCACTGGTTTTCTTACAAACAGGGGAAGAGATTTTTCTGACTAATAAACTAGTGACTGATTTTTCAGTTGCTGTGGTATTAAGCAGCTACCACTCCAGGTCAAACAGGAAGGATTCCTTTCAATGAACACATCTCTGAACAATGAACAGTGTGTCTTCTCAGAGACTCTTCTATAGAGGATGTCAACCTCCAGAAAACCAGTCTAGGACCTCCATGCTCTCTCACAACAGGAGACACCGCATCTTCACACAGCATCTTCACCTGTAAGAAACTTCCTACACACAAGCTCCTGGTAAGAAGCAATGATCTGATTTTCTGGTTTATTCCTGTGCTGAATAATCTCAGTATTTATGATACAGTGTTTGCAAAGGTTTTTCTCCTAAACCTAATCAGTCCCACCCCTCTCCTTTCCTTTTTTTTTATATTAATACCTTTATTACCACGATTGGTTTATGTATGAACTATTATGATACAATCTATTACTATGCTCTTATTTTTATACAAGCATGTAGACATGTCAGGGAGTTAGTTAGATTGAGGAAAGTATATTTATTGTTACTTAGCCTGCTTGGTTGTGGTATTCTGTTGGTTGAAAGTGTGTAGAGGCCTCCAATGCTGCTGTCTAAGAGCTAATACCACTGGGAAGACAGGTTATAATTTTCATGTTCTTTTTTTTAATTTTTTTTAAAAAATATTTTTATTAGGTATTTTCCTCATTTACATTTCCAATGCTATCCCAAAATTCCCCCATACCCTCCCCCCACTCACCTACCGACCCACTCCCACTTTTTGTCCCTGGCATGTCCCTGTACTGAGGCATATAAAGTTTGCATGACCAATGGGCCTCTCTTTCCACTGATGGCCGACTAGGCTATCTTTTGATACATATGCAGCTAGAGTCAAGAGCTCCGGGGTACTGGTTAGTTCATAATGTTGTTCCACCTATAGGGTTGCAGATCCCTTTAGCTCCTTGGGTACTTTCTCTAGCTCCTCCATTGGGGGCCCTGTGATCCATCCAATAGCTGACTGTGAGCATCCACTTCTGTGTTTGCTAGGCCCCGGCATAGTCTCACAAGACACAGCTATATCTGGGTCCTTTCAGCAAAATCTTGCTAGTGTATGCAATGGTGTCAGCATTTGGAGGCTGATTATGTGATGGATCCCTGGATATGGCAGTCTCTAGATGGTCCATCCCTTTGTCTCTGCTCCAAACTTTGTCTCTGTAACTCTTTCCATGGGTGTTTTGTTCCCAATTCTAAAAAGGGGCAAAGTGTCCACACTTTGGTCTTCCTTCTTCTTGAGTTTCATGTGTTTCCTAATTGTATCTTATATCTTGGGTATCCTAAGTTTCTGGGCTAATGTCCAATTATCAGTGAATACATATCATTTAAGTTCTTTTGTGATTGTGTTACCTCACTCAGGAAGATGCCCTCCATGTCCAACCATTTGCCTAGGAATTTCATAAATTCATTCTTTTTAACAGCTTAGTAGTATTCCATGGTGTACATGTACCACATTTTTTGTATCCATTCCTCTGATGAGGGGCATCTGGGTTCTTTCCAGCTTCTGGCTATTATAAATAAGGCTGCTATGAACATAGTGGAGCATGTGTCCTTCTTACCGGTTGGGGCATCTTCTGGATATATGCCCAGGAGAGGTATTGCGGGATCCTCCGGTAGTACTATGTCCAATTTTCTGAGGAACCACCAGACTGATTTCCAGAGTGGTTGTACAAGCTTGCAATCCCACCAACAATGGAGGAGTGTTCCTCTTTCTCCACATCCTCGCCAGCATCTGCTGTCACCTGAATTTTTGATCTTAGCCATTCTGACTGGTGTGACATGAAATCTCAGGGTTGTTTTGATTTCCATTTCCCTGATGATTAAGGATACTGAACATTGTTTCAGGTGCTTCTCAGCCATTCAGTATTCCTCAGGTGAGAATTCTTTCTTTAGCTCTGAGCCCCATTTTTTAATTAGATTTTCTGGAGTCCAACTTCTTCAGTTCTTTATATAAATTGGATATTAGTCCCCTATCTGATTTAGGATGGGTAAAGATCCTTTCCCAATCTGTTGGTGGCCTTTTTGTCTTATTGACAGTGTCTTTTCCCTTACAGAAGCTTTGCAGTTTTATGAGGTCCCATTTGTCTATTCTCGATCTTACAGCACAAGCCATTGCTGTTCTATTCAGGAATTTTTCCCCTGTGCCCATATCTTCCAGGCTTTCCCCCACTTTCTCCACTATAAGTTTCAGTGTCTCTGATTTTATGTGGAGTTCCTTGATCCACTTAGCTTTGACCTTAGTACAATGAGATAGGAATGGATCAATTTGCAATCTTCTACATGATAACCGCCAGTTGTGCCAGCACCATTTGTTGAAAATGCTGTCTTTTTTCCACTGGATGGTTTTAGCTCCCTTGTCACAGATCAAGTGACCATAAGTGTGTGGGTTCATTTCTGGGTCTTAAATTCTATTCCATTGGTCTACTTGTCTGTCGCTATACCAGTACCATTCAGTTTTTATCAATATTGCTCTGTACTACAGCTTTAGGTCAGGCATGGTGATTCCTCCAGAGGTTCTTCTATCCTTAAGAAGAGTTTTTGCTATCCTAGGTTTTTTGTTATTCCAGATGAATTTGCAGATTGCTCTTTCTAATTCGTTGAAGAATTGAGTTGGAATTTTGATGGGGATTGCATTGAATCTGTAGATTGCTTTTGGCAAGATGGTCATTTTTACAATGTTGATCCTGCCAATCCATGAGCATGGGAGATCTTTCCATCTTCTGAGATCTTCTTTAATTTCTTTCCTCAGAGACTTGAAGTTCTTATCATACAGATCTTTCACATCCTTAGTTAGAGTCACGCCAAGGTATTTTATATTATTTGTAACTATTGAGAAGGGTGTTGTTTCCCTAATTTCTTTCTCCGCCTGTTTATTCTTTGTGTAGAGAAAGGCCATTGACTTATTTGAGTTAATTTTGTATCCATCTACTTCATCGAAGCTGGTATAGGAGATCTCTGGTGGAATTTTTAGGGTCACTTATATATATTATCATATCACCTGCAATAGTGATATTTTGACGTCTTCCTTTCCAATTTGTATCCCCTTGATCTCCTTTTGTTGTCAAACTGGTCTAAAGTTCTCTATCTTTGTTGGATCTTTCTGTGGTTTAGGTATCAGAGTAATTGTGGCTTCATAGAATGAGTTGGGTAGAGTACCTTCTGTTTCTATTTTGTGGAATAGTTTGTGCAGAACTGGAATTAGATCTTCTTTGAAGGTCTGATAGAACTCTACACTAAACCCATCTGTTCCTGGGCTTTTTTTGGTTGGGAGATTATTAATGACTTCTTCTATTTCTTTAGGGGAAATGGGACTGTTTAGATCATTAACTTGATCCTGATATAACTTTGGTACCTGGTATCTGTCTAGAAATTTGTCCATTTCATCCATGTTTTCCAGTTTTGTTGAGTATAGCCTTTTGTAGAAGGATCTGATGGTGTTTTGGATTTCTTCAAGATATGTTGTTATGTCTTCCTTTTCATTTCTGATTTTGTTAATTATGATGCTTTCCCTGTGCCCTCTAGTGAGTCTGGCTAAGGGTTTATCTATCTTGTTGATTTTCTCAAAGAACCAGCTCCTTGGTTGATTCTTTAAATAGTTCTTCTTCTTTCCACTTGGTTGATTTCGCCCCTGAGTTTGATTATTTCCTGCTGTCTACTCCTCTTGGGTGAATTTGCTTCCTTCTTTTCTAGAGCTTTTAGGTGTGTTGTCAAGCTGCTAGTGTGTGCTCTCTCTAGTTTCTTTTTGGAGGCAATCAGAGCTATGAGTTTCCCTCTTAGAAATGCTTTCATTGTGTCCCATAAGTTTGGGTATATTATGGCTTCATTTTCATTAAGCTCTAAAAAGTCTTTAATTTCTTTCTTTATTCGTTCCTTGACCAAGGTATCATTGAGAAGAGTGTTGTTCAGTTTCCACATGAATGTTGGCTTTCCATTATTTATGTTGTTATTGAAGATCAGCCTTAGTCCATGGTGGTCTGATAGGATGCATGGGACAATTTTAATATTTTTGTATCTGTTGAGGCCTGTTTTGTGACAAATTATATGATCAGTTTTGGAGAAGGTCCTGTGAGGTGCTGAGAAGAAGGTCTATCCTTTTGTTTTAGGATAAAATGTTCTGTAGATATCTGTTAAGTCCATTTGTTTCATAACTTCTGTTAGTTTCACTGGGTCCCTGTTTAGTTTCTGTTTCCCTGATCTGTCCATTGATGAAAGTGGTGTGTTGAAGTCTCCCACTATTACTGTGTGAGGTGCAATGTGTGCTTTGAGCTTTACTAAAGTTTCTTTAATGAATGTGGCTGCCCTTGCATTTGCAGCATAGATATTCAGAATTGAGAGTTCCTCTTGGAGGATTTTACCTTTGATGAGTATGAAGTGTCCCTCCTTGTCTTTTTTGATAACTTTGGGTTGGAAGTCGATTTTATTCAATATTAGAATGGCTACTCCAGCTTGTTTCTTCATACCATTTGCTTGGAAAATTGTTTTCCAGCCTTTCACTCTGAGGTAGTGTCTGTCTTTTTCCCTGAGATGGATTTCCTGTAAGCAGCAAAATGTTGAGTCCTGTTTGTATAGCCAGTCTGTTAGTCTATGTCTTTTTATTGGGGAATTGAGTCCATTGATATTAAGAGATATTAAGGAAAAGTAATTGTTGCTTCCTATTATTTCTGTTGTTAGAGTTGGCATTCTGTTCTTGTGGCTGTCTTCTTTTTGGTTTGTTGAAGGATTACTTTCTTGCTTTTTGTAGGGCGTGGTTTCCGTCCTTGTATTGGTTTTTTTTCTGTTATTATCCTTTGAAGGGCTGGATTCGAGGAAAGATAATGTGTGAATTTGGTTTTGTCATGGAATACTTTAGTTTCTCCATCTATGGTAATTGAGAGTTTGGCTGGGTATAGAAGCATGGGCTGGCATTTGTGTTCTCTTAGGGTATAACATCTGTCCAGGATCTTCTGTCTTTCATAGTCTCTGGTGAAAAGTCTGGTGTAATTCTGATAGGCCTGCCTTTATATGTTACTTGACCTTTTTCCCTTACTGCTTTTAATATTCTATCTTTATTTAGTGCATTTGTTGTTCTGATTATTATGTGTAGGGAGGAATTTCTTTTCTGGTCCAGTCTATTTGGAGTTCTGTAGGCTTCTTATATGTTCATGGGCATCTCTTTCTTTAGTTTTAGGAAGTTTTCTTCTATAAATTTGTTGAAGATATTTGCTGGCCTTTTAAGTTGAAAATCTTCATTCTCATCTACTCCTATTATCCGTAGGTTTGGTCTTCTCATTGAGTCCTGGATTTCCTGGATGTTTTGAGTTAGTATCATTTTGCATTTTGCATTTTCTCTGATTGTTGTGCCCATGTTCTCTATGGAATCTTCTGCACCTGAGATTCTCTCTTCCATCTCTTGTATTCTGTTGCTGATGTCTGCATCTATGGTTTCACATTTCTTTCCTAGGGTTTCTATCTCCAGCATTGCCTCACTTTGGGTTTTCTTTATTGTGTCTACTTCCCTTTTTAGGTCTCGGATGGTTTTATTCAATTCCATCACCTGTTTGGTCGTTTTTTCCTGCAATTCTTTAAGGGACTTTTGTGCTTCCTCTTTAAGGTCTTCTATCTGTTTAGCAGTGTTCTCCTGTATTTCTTTAAGTGAGTTATTAAAGTCCTTCTTGATGTCCTCTACCATCATCATAAAATATGCTTTTAAATCCGGGTCTAGCTTTTCGGATGTGTTGGGGTGCCCAGGACTGGTGGTGTGGGAGTGCTGCGTTCTGATGATGGTGAGTGGTCTTGGTCTCTGTTTGTAAGATTCTTACGTTTGCCTTTGCCATCTGGTAATCTCTGGAGTTAGTTGTTATAGTTGTCTCTGGATAGAGCTAGTTCCTCAGGTGATTATGTTAGCCTCTATCAGCAGACCTTGGAGACTAACTCTCTCCTGAGTTTCAGTGGTCAGATTACTCTCTGCAGGCAAGCTCTCCTCTTGCAGGGAAGGTGCCCAGATATCTGATGTTCGAACCTGCCTCCTGGCAGAAGTTGTGTTCCACTCACCAGAGGTCCTAAAATCCCATGGAGAGTCCTGTGGGGACCTTGGGGATGTCTTCAGACTCAGCGCCCAAGGTGCCCTGATGCTGGTGCCTACCAGAAGGGACTTGTGACCTTGGTCAGGCCAGATTTTCTGCTTCCCTAATTAATGCCCTCTCCTTTCTTTTTTACCTCTTCGATATTTTTAACCCAGAGACAAATTCAAAGATCCACACAATGGACCCTTATTTGTATCCTAAGAGAGATATCTTGGTGGCCTCTTAGTGCCTGTGCTCTTTCTCTTTCAAATTCATACTTTACACACACATCCTTATCAATGTCTATTATCCTTTAAGCAACAAATATGCACTGAATGATTTACATGTGAGAGCATTACTGCACATGCTGAGTCATGGAAACCTATTATTCTCTAAGCTGCCATTACTGTTCCTGTCTTCTGCCTCGAGGGGAAATGCTCTGTATTTAGGTAGGATTCTGTTTCTTTTGTGATTTCCAAACATCAAGCTTAGTTGAAAATACAAAATCCTACTTTCAAAATTATGAAGCATTGTTTTCAAAAGTTTTGTTTTGTTTGCTAAAGGATAATCATACATACATATATATATATATATATATATATATATATATATATATATATATATACCAGCTCAATATATTATTTACATAGTTTGTAAACTTGATTTTTTAAAGTAATCACTTTAATGATTTTTAAGTAAACTTACAGAGCAGTGTGCCCACCTCATCTATAAAATACAGTTTTATGACTTTCTCTAGTACCCCAAAACCTTATTTCTCTTGACAATAACCCCCATTTTCATCTCCAGTTCAGGGCAAACTATGAGAAAAACCTAGTTGAGGTCACCAGACATCAGGTTTCCCTTCCAGGTTCAACATTCCTCATTTCTTAGCATGTAAGTCTGTTGTACAGCCATTTTCAAAACACTGAGACAGGCCTTTCTGGAGGGAGAAGAGAGGATGCTATACATAACCAGGACAAACGACCTGAGAGAGTCAGAGGACTCACAAGGCTGTATAAGCAGACAAGCCTTGAGGCTCTAGTCCTAGAACTGCCTGTGTATTGTGCAGAGAGTGCTGGGAGAGTGGTTTTCTTGGGCAGTTACTGACACAGCTGCGTTGGACTTCAGTTAAGCTCTCAGTTTCAACAACCTAGACTCAGTGAATTATTTCTTTGTCCTCTAGTCAGCATCCTTTCTAGAATGAACAGACATCTTTTGGTATCTCCCCAAGTAAATTCTACGATTTTCCCAAAGACCACTATGGCAATTTTCAGTTTAAAAACAGTAGTATAGTATTCCCTTGGCTATATATTAATGCCTAAGTTTTGATTTTGAATAGAAAAGTTACCAGTTTTTAATGAATAAACAACAATTAAAAACAAAGCAGCTCTCTAACCTACACAGTGAACAAGCCCAATGTAGACAACAGATGGCATAATCAACATTTCTGTGGACAGTGAAGAGCTGAACTAGCTTCAGGTCTATCTTTGAGCTAGTTTGCCATCTTGTCCAGAATAATATCATGTCATATGACATGGAATATTCTGCTGGAATTTTTACCCTGTTCCATAGTATTACTCCATACACAAACTATCTTATGGACTATGAATCCATTCACATTCCTAAATAATTAAAGATCCATATTTTTCTTGAGGTCAGAAAATTTAATGTGTTTATTGTGTGTGGTAGTGTATACCTTTAATCCCAGTGCTCAGGAGGCAGGGGTAGAGTTCAAGTTAGATGGGCCTAAATTAAGACCTTGACTCAAAATAAATTAAAAAATTAAAAAATATTGTAAAAACTGAGCAATTTTAAAAGTGTTCCCTGACTAAACTCAACCTTCCTACAACATTTTAGAAGCAAATCAAAATTATGCCAAAAGCCTAACTTAATTTTACTTCTTATAAAAAAAACAGACAATAATTTATATCACTATTTAATTAATAAGAATCTTATGCCAAGCTTTTCTCCTGAGAATTATATTCACAGAAGCCAAAGTATTAGTCCAGCCCAAAACAAGAGTATGCAAATGCAAACATAAACAAACACTGCAAAGCCAGAGGAATCACTACAGATATGTGAAAAGTAACTATGCAAATATCTGTGACTGCCAAAAGGAAAATACATAATATATTCCAGTTGTACTACATAATATATTCCATTTGCGTACTCAGAAAAGGATTCAATTTAAATCATGAAGCATACAAGACAACTATCTTTATAGACTATGTAAACTAGACAATGATCAGCGACTTTTGTTCAGAGAAAATAAAGAAAACATTTATCTCTAGTCTCAACAATATTCCTCCAATCAAAATGGAATTTAGTATACCCAGAAAAAGATGCAGTTTCAAATTATTCTCTAGAACATGTATAAAAAAGTGATGACATGAGAAAGATGTTAAGATATAATTATATGTTATGATTCTATTGAGAATAAACATAGAGCATACATTAAATGATCTTTTAGGTTCACTTTAGATTATAGACCAGAATTTCAAATTTTGGTATGTATAAATAACTTTTTATACAAGTCTACACAAACTATCATTATAAATCATATATTAAAATGTACCATTGAAAGCTTCATCGGTACGTTAACCATGAACATATGAGGGAATCGAAGTATACTAAAAACACCATTAAAAGGTATTGTTGCTCGGTATCTGCAGAGTACTAGTTGGAGGTTTCACATAGACACAATTAAGTCCTTATGTAAGAGAGGATATTTGCACAAAACCTCAACACACCCTTTTGTCAGATTAGTTCCTACAATATGAATGCTACATAAGGAGTTATTCTACAGTATTGTTTAGGAACTGACAGCAGAGTCTAAAGATGAATCCACAGACATTAAATCCATAGATGTGGAGGGCCAACTATCCTGTATACTGGCACCGCCAGACTACACGCGTAAACATCATCACAGATACCAACGTTGAGGTAATGTACTTACACCAGCATAGTACATCAAAACGTAGGTGAGCACCTACACTATTCTTCCCTTTTACATAATTATTAATAGTGTTTGTTCTTTCCATCGCAGGTCTAGTTGTGCAAGGGTATGTATTCAATGGAGAGCTCAGTGGGATTTCCATTCCCAGTATTCTGACCAGGAGCTCTAACATTAGCCTATTTTATACTACAATGTTTCACCAACGCCTTAGACACTTAGGCTATTTCAACTTCTACCAGGAGAAAACAGAATGGGATAAAAGATGATATGCGCATAATTCAAACTAAGTGCTTGCAGTAGGCTTCTGGATGACTTTTTGACAACTAAATGTGGGCCATGCAGAAATACCAATCTTGTGTAAGGAACACAGCTGCTGAACTCATGAAGGTGAAAGGGAGAAGCAACTTAATAATGATTTTACAGCACTATTAGAATAAAGACAAAGATTTTATGTGATATTGATTTAAATGCCTCTCTCTCAATATGCTTTCCATGGGAACAGTGGGCTCTTCAGGGTCAGAAATCACTTTACACATTTGCCTGGCACCCAGCTTTCTTTGCAACACTTGAGAATAAACATTTTAACAGTAAATCATTCTGAATGCTAACTCTACCAGCAGAGATGCTCACTGCGTTGTATAAGTTTTGAGTATACTCAATTTAAGTGTGTGACATTTTCATTTATTTCCAAGGTTATTTTTTTAAAACTTAATAAAACGGGGGGGGGGGAATTCCCTGGTAACCCACCCCTTGATAAAGACCTATGACAAATTAACTACTGCTGAGAAAAGAATTATTCTTCCTTAGGGATGAGCTAAGTGACTGTTCAATACCAAGTGGTCAAGCCTAAAAACATACATGAAACAACAGTGAACAGACTGAGCAGGTTTGTGTAAATGTAACAATAATAATTAAAGAAAAAGAGAACAGGCATATGAGAGGGGAAGCTTTAAGAGGATGTGATTACTATAAATAAAAATAAAATATATTTAAAAATAAAATTAAAATAAAAAGTGGATTTGGGGCTGTAAAATGTATGGAATGCTAATGTAATGTAAATACAAAAGTAGAAACTCATTTAAAAATAGAATAAATCACAATACAGGTAACTAAAACAATTTGGGTATAAGAGTATTCTTTCTGTTCTGCAAAATGGTACTATTTCTAAGCTATAAGGAGGAAACAATTAGGAGTATAGTTGAAGATTCATAGGAATTTTTTATTAATTCAAGGCAGTATATTTTCTGTTTAAGTTCCATTGAGGCTATTCTTTCAGACTCAATGAACAATTAACTGTCTACAAATTCCAAGTTCTCAAATGTGTTAATGATATAATTGAGCATACACTCTATAAACCCAGTAGTTTATAGATAATAGGTTAAATACCCCATTATTAGCTAAATTTCATAGCTACATAGGTCAATTCTAAAAGTTTACCTAGCAATAATAAAATAAGCCTTGTTTGCTAATTGGGTTTCCAGATAAAAATGTCCACTACATATATGCATGTGGACATTTACATACATATACCAAAATCTATATAGAAGCTTAATTCACCTTTCCAGTATTTTCTGATGCAAACCTGAATAAAGCCAAACCCTTGGTCTCTATGAAGGCTAGGCACTCCCAAGGACTTGCACAAGGCTTGCTTTCAGTCTAACATAAACTGTATTGAGACCACAGAAGATATGAAATTCTGGAAGAATAAGCTTTAAATTATCTACTTTTAAAATATACTATTACATAATTTAAAAATCATTTTACTGAGTGAACGAAAAAAACTGTTGTTACAATTCAGGGGTCACTTATTAATTCACTTTTCTGGAACAGGGTCATAAAGTCTTTGTCGCAAACACACAGCCCACCAAAGCTGCAATGCACAATCAGGCACAGTCATGGTCTGGTTCAGCGGTGTGACTGGACTCTGAAATTCAAATGGGAACTGGAAGAGAACATGAAATACTACTCTTCTTTTGTAAGTCCCCCAAGAATTTAAAACTGTGAAGAACAAAAGGTGCCTTCTTACTTAAACAGGCTGGGCAAAAAGAGGGGACTCTACTGGATAGCTCTATGTTAACTTGACACAAACTAGAGTCTTTTAGAAGAGGGAGCCTCAATTGAGAAAACACCTGACGCTGGTTTGCAAGCCTGCAGTGATTTTTCCTGGATGATGGTTAATGTGAAAGGGTCCAGTTCACTGTAGGAAGGGGCACCAATGGGTAGGTGGTCCTAGGTGCTCTTAGAAAGCACACTGAGCAAGCCATGGAGAGAAGCCATGAAAGAGCATTTCTCCACGGCATCTACTTCAGTTCCTGCGCTGACCTCCCTTCGTGAGAACAGGAAAGTTGTAAGGTGAGATAACACGTTTCCTCCCCAAGTTATTTATTGTCAAGGTGTTTATCATGGGAATAGAAACCAAATTAAGACACCCAATACCTCAAAATATGACCATCCTGGACACAGGACATAGGACAAAGGAAATAAATGTAAAACAATGACATTAAAGCAGGTTCTAGTGCGATATAGTAAGTACCGTGATTAAAAGGGGAAATTGGACAAGAGACACACAGATGGAAAACTAACATGAGCACTTAGGAGGAAGCCAGGTAACTGACGTCACACTTCGGGAAGCTGAGGAAGGTAAGGACCCGTCAGAGGCACAGGAAGAACATCAGCTTCGGCCTCAAAGACTCCACACTCATTTATTTTTACTTTTTGAAACAGAAGCTCATGTAGCCCAGGTTGGCCTAGAAGTTGCTATATAGTCAGTCAAGCATAACTATGAGATCCTGAACCTAATACCTCAGGTCTTAAGTGCCAGAATTACAGACATGTCACCATTCCTGGCTGACATCTAAAGCCTCAGGCTGTGGAAAATAAACTGCTGTTGTCTCGGATTTTTGAACCTTTGCTACAGAAGCCCTAGGAAACAGTACAGAAACAGAGCAGTTTAACACAACAGCACTCAAATAACATCATAATTTAATGACCAGATAAATAAAATGATTAGATCCAAAATAAAATGCGCCAAGGATTACACATAGTTGTCAAGCTAAAATTAAGTCAATTTTCTACATATGATACAGCTATGAAGGAAGTTTCTTTTAAAGCCCCCCAAACATGTGTGCTAATAGGTGAAAGGAAACACTAAAGGCCTATTTACCCATCTTGTCTTGGTGTAAAATGGAAGCATTCTGAATGAAGACATGCGTTGCCTCAGTTACTAGGTCGTGGATCTTCAATATCCAAAGTGTTCTGTGGGGCATTAAGTCTAGTTGGCCCTGAATAAGTCCAGCAATGACCTCCAAGAATGCCTTCTTTCCAAATGGAGGGAACACAGGCAAATGAAAAGTTCATTTAGATCCATGTCACTCTTGTTTTCCTTTTTGAGACTAGGTTTCATATGGGAGATGGCTCAGCAATTCAGAGCACATGCTACGAAAGCACAAGAACCCAAGTTCCAACCCAGCTTCCACCCAAAACCTGGCCACTGTCATGACTGCCTGTCAACCCTAGTGTTGGCGGATACAGAGAAGTGGATCCCAGAAGCTCACTGCCACTGCCAGCCAGTCTAGCCAAGAGTGAACTTCAGGCTCAGGGAGAGATTACACCAGGAAAAAAAAAAAAAAAAAGGTGGAGGGTGACAGAAAAAGACATGCAATGTTCTTACCTACCTCCTCCTGTGTGTGCATACTCATGCATACACTGAACACAGAAATTGTAAGAAAATGGACTGTCTTTTGTTAGTTATGCTTTCACATGGTCATGAAATGGACAGTAGGAGGTTTGGAAGCACAGCCACACTCTATTATGGACAGAAGTGATGGAGAATCAATGAGACACAGCTAAAGTAATGCCATGATGGTTACAAGAGCTGGGACATGGTCTTTTTTGATATCTTATTCAGGAATCATCGACTTAAAATTTTTATAGAATGCACAACACTATGACTATTGAAATAGACTCAAATTATTTGTACTATATTTTAAGAAAACCTGAAAATGTGAGCTTACCAGGTATGAAAATAAAAAAAAGAAAAGGAAAAAAAAAAAAAAAAAGCCGGGCATGGTGGCACACACCTTTAATCCCAGCACTCGGGAGGCAGAGGCAGGCAGATTTCTGAGTTTGAGGCCAGCCTGGTCTACAAAGTGAGTTCCAGGAAACACAGGGCTATACAGAGAATCCTTGTCTCGAAAAAGCAAAAAAAAAAAAAAAAGCTTGCTTTAATTTTTTTTTGTTGTTGTTGTTTTCTTTTTTTTTATTACATATTTTCCTCAATTACATTTCCAATGCTATCCCAAAAGTCCCCCACACCCTCCCCCCCCCCACACACACACACCCCTAACCACCCATTCCCATTTTTTGGCCCTGGCGTTCCCCTGTACTGGGGCATATAAAGTTTGCCTGTCCAATGGGCCTTTCTTTCCAGTGATGGCCGACTAGGCCATCTTTTGATACATATGCAGCTAGAGTCAGGAGCTCCGGGGTACTGGTTAGTTCATAATGTTGCACCTACAGGGTTGCAGATCTCTTTAGCTCCTTGGATACTTTCTCTAGCTCCTCCATTGGGGGCGCTGTGATCCATCCAATAGTTGACTGTGACCATCCACTTCTGTGTTTGCTAGGCCCCGGCCTAGTCTCACAAGAGACAGCTATATCATGGTCCTTGAAACAAACGCTTGCTAGTGTATGCAATGGTGTCATCGTTTGGAGGCTAATTATGGGATGGATCCCTGGATATGGCAGTCTCTACATGGTCCATCCTTTTGTCTCAGGTCCAAACTTTGTCTCTGTAACTCCTTCGATGGGTGATTGTTTCCAATTCTAAGAAGGGGCAAAGTGTCCACACTTTGGTCTTCGTTCTTCTTCAGTTTAATGTGTTTTGCAAATTGTACCTTATATCTCGCTATACTAAGTTTCTGGGCTAATATCCACTTTTCAGTGAGTACATATCATTTGAGTTCTTTTGTGATTGTGTTACCTCACTCAGGATGATGCCCTCCAGGTCCAACCATTTGCCTAGGAATTTCACAAATTCATTCTTTTTAATAGCTGAGTAGTACTCCATTGTGTAAATGTACCACATTTTTTGTATCCATTCCTCTGTTGAGGGGCATCTGGGTTCTTTCCAGCTTCTGGCTATTATAAATAAGGCTGCTATGAACATAGTGGAGCATGTGTCCTTCTTACTGGTTGGGGCATCTTCTGGATATATGCCCAGGAGAGGTATTGCGGGATCCTCCGGTAGTACTATGTCCAATTTTCTGAGGAACCACCAGTCTGATTTCCAGAGTGGTTGTACAAGCTTGCAATCCCACCAACAATGGAGGAGTGTTCCTCTTTCTCCACATCCTCACCAGCATCTGCTGTCACCTGAATTTTTGATCTTAGCCATTCTGACTGTGATTGTTTCTACTCTTCTAGAAGAAAACGATCAATCTAGGCCGCACTAACCATCATGACATCTCGTTTTATTAACCTTCTTGGGATTCCAATTCTCTTTACCAAGAATCACTTCTAATCTGCTCTCCAGGCTCTACTGTCTATAACATACAGAATTAAGTATGATGGCTGGTTCTAAAGCAAGTTTTTAACCATCATCCTCAAACTTTATTGGCCTAAAATGGCTCTAAAACTAAAACTACAAACAAACAAATAAATACTTATTCTTGGCAACAACTATGACTCATAAACAAACAAACAATAAGCTTGTATGTAAGTTGGAGAAATACAAGGAACAATGTGGAGAGTCAGGTCCCACTGATATTTACAACTGAAGTTAGGAGTTCTGACTGTAGAACTATGTATGTGTCACACATAAATATGGGTGTAACAGCATCAGCGGAGTATGGTAAACAGAAGACTATCTGGACTCTTGATGCCATAAACATAGCAACTTCAAAACTCGCTGTTGACAGTGTGGCCAAAATACCTCATCTCATATCGTCATACAGATTCTAGGGAAAACATCCCCATGTATCTTGAAACAAAAGGCAGAAGACCCCAAGGCTCGCAGTTGTTTCCTATAGGTGGGTTGTGGGCACTGCTTTGGGCAATGGGAAACTAAGTGGAAGGAATGCTGAGGGTCTCAAATCACTTAAGCCAGAATTGCACAATAGACAGTGGCATGGCAAAACGATTTTTCATACAGTGCCAGTTATCCACTATCTTGCTTCTCTTTCTATTTTGATTTGTGATTTGGGAGAACTTGGGACAACATATAGTATACAGACTTCCATTTATTCTCTTGCCTTATAAATTTGGTTGGGTTTTCAACAAAACTTGAAGTATATAGTTTACTGCTCAACTAAGATCTCATCCTGGTGTGTGTGTGTGTGTGTGTGTGTGTGTGTGTGCATATATAATTCAAAGGAATAACATGTTAGGAATCTTTAGATGACTGTTTAAATCAAAAGTCATTTCTAGTTTATTTGTCTTTCATCCATTAAAAATGTTTTAGAAAAGGAGATCTGCATAATGCCAGCTGGAATTTCCAGAAGATCTTGGAAACATAACATCTCACAGTATAAACTTGCAGGCCCTATGTCTTGTTTGAGATCTGCGCCATTTCAAGTCACCTGGATGTGCACATTTCTGCTAGAGGCCTGCTTATCAAGCACAGAAACTGAAACCCTGCACTACACTCTCAAGTGTGCAAGGGAGTGAATACCCACTGGAAAGAGCCCTGATTTACAGGGTGGCCCATTTAAAATGTTCCCATTTAATAATGTGGCTGTGCACAGGGCCTCTTTTAAATGGGCCACCCTGCATGAAGCTTTGGTCCAAGATAAAAAATGTCCTCCCTCGAGAATTTTTAAAAACCAAAAACACTGTAGGTTTAGTGGTTTATTTTTAAGGTTTGAGATGGTTTCTTTGGACTCCTTTGGAACTGAAAAAAGATGGATACACATTTTAAAAATGAAATGTTACAACCACACATCTGTAATGAGAACTGGTGCCAGTGGATATTTTTAAAAGAAATTAAAACGGTCAATTTTTTTTTATTTAGGTTAGGCAAACGGCTGCTGCACACACAGCTCACAGTAACTACTTTTCAGCAAACCTTCACAAGAAATTTCCTAATGAAGATTTATAGGATGTTCTGAGATTGATAATTAAAGGCTCCCCCAAAAGATATGAATGACAGCATCAGAGATGTCAGGGTGGAGGGCTTGCCCTCTAAAGGAGGGGCCAGTGACTTAAAATAAAGATGCATGGCAGTTATAACAGACAAAATACCGAAAAAACAGGCCTAGAGCAAAGCTTTGCTGTTGGACTTTTCCCTATTCATATTAAGGGCTCTGACAAATAACCCCATTGCTCCACAATGCACACATGTAGATAACCCCAGTGCTCCACAATGCACACAGGGGAGAAATGAACTCCTGATTTAGAAGGGTATGCAATGGAGAGAAAAGGAAAAGGCTTCTCTTAAGAATATTCTGACAAAAAAGATGATTCTCAAACCCTATGTCTGGCTCATTCCTCCCATAAACCAATACTAGCGATGACAAAAAGTATAAGGATGATGAAGGGTCTTTGTGCTGACACTTTTCATAGAAGCCTAACGTTATTGCATCATTTAATCCCACTGCAATACTATGGGGTAAGTACTGAGACTCGATTTTACAGATGGGATAAGTGACACACTAAAATATTATATAGTCTATACAAGGTATACACATAGAAACAAAAATACACAGAGAGAGACACTCAGAGAGAGACAGAGAGAGAGAGAGACAGAGACAGAGAGAGAGCACAATATAATGTTTTCTAAAGAGAGGGCCATTAAGTGCTGAAGGCATGAGGTACTTGTATTCAAAGGTAACCACTAGGGACCAGAAATATTAAACACAGAGTGTTGTCTCTTCAAAGAAAGAAATGTATAACCTGTTTCCTTCCTAGAAGGCCAGGAATGGATGTGGTCAATACCTTGGTGACATCTGTGCTATTGTATGGCCAGGCCACATCTGGCTCCCTCACACTTGTGTGCTTATCTCATCCTCCAGACCCTTAGCTTGAACACGGTTTCTCAGTCAATATAATTCATCTTTACAGAAAAAGTCACACGTACTTTACAAAGAGTTTTGATGTAATCATGCCTTAAGCTTTATTATGCACCTGGGATTGAGTTAATTATCAGCAGGAACATTTCTGCCCAACCCCCAAACTATGCTGTGCTTAAATACACCTGAAATAAACTACCTGAGGTCAGAATCTTGAAGTATGGACCAACACTGGCTTTTGAGTCACGTTGAACCAGATTCCTGTATACATTGTGTGGATCATTAATCTGCTGGTTGTGTTGTTTGTATAGACACCCCACAATTAGGTCATTCTCCATCTCTAAATGGAACAAGAGCACAAAATCCTCTGATGGTACCCACTCCAAGTACCCATTCGTTAATATATTGGACTCTTAAGTGATATATCCATGTTTTCTTAAGAGCCATAGCCAGGGTCTTCCTCAAGCCTAACGTGTTACTGACAGACTCCACATCTGTGGACTCATAATATTCTAGCTAAAATATTCTAAGACAAAGAAAAAGAAAAAAGAGCAAAACTGAAACTGAATGTGTACAGACTTTCTAAATTTCCTGGTCATAAATCCCAAAATAATATTAATGCAGCATGATAGTATATTAAATATTATAAAATCGATAGATTATCTCAAGTATATTGGAGCATATGTGAAGATTATACGTATATGCTATGCTCATTTTCCCTAAGGGTCCTAAATATCTGTAGATTAGGGTAACCAAGGGACTCCTCCAGACAACCCCCTATACATACCAAGGGACAAATAAGCACATTCACTCAACACACATGTATTAAGTAAGCACTTCTTTTGTATCTTTCACTCTTTTAGGCATTTGTCAATAAGTAGAGTATGAAAGAGACTAAACCGTTATCTGAATTATCTCATTTTTCAGGATGTAGGATGAGTCTAACCTAAAGATATATATTTACTTATGCCAGCCAGAAAATAATGGGAATATGAGAATGCTAGTTCTGCTCTCCGAATATGATCTAATTGAATTTATACACTTAGAAAAGGACCAAGGAGCAGGCAGAGGAGTAGGTAGAAGTGAGGCCACAAAGGAGAACACGGTACTGGACAGTCAAGCAAGAGGCCCATATCATCAAACACCCCTAGAAATGAAAGATGGAGAAAGGTGAGAGGGAAGAGCTAATTGGAGGGAGCAACACGACAGGGAAGGGGGCCACAGAAAACACAGAAAGAACCAGAAAGGATCATCACAAAGTAGGAAGCTACTGCTGAGTGTGCATCAGGGTGTCTTACTATAATTTATACTTCAAATACTAAAATGTTCACTACATTTCCATGTGCTTATTGGCATTTTGTGTGCCTTCCTCCCTAAAGTGTTAGTTCATGTCTTTTGCCAAGCTTTTATTGGTTTACTTAACTTTTTTTTTTAATGGGGAAGTAGGGGGTTGAAGCTTTATATTTTATACTTCTGTGGGCATGCACACACAGACACACACATATATATATATACACAGGCATTGCAAACATCTGTTACTAAGATATTTCTCCATCACAGAATCACCTTGGTACATTTGCAGAAAGGCGCTGCCTACAAATATGGGTCTTTTCCTGGACTCTGTTCCTAACACTGATCGACCTGTCCATCCTGCTGCCAGTCCTGCACTGTACTGACCCAGTAGCATTTTATTTTGTAAATCTTAAAACCAGACACTCTGAAGCTTGCAATTTTCTCCTTTCCTCTCACTGTGACCGTCCCCTGACCCCTGTGTGTGTGTGTGTGTGTGTGTGTGTGTGTGTGTGTGTGTACATGAGTGCATGTTGTGTTGTGCATGTGCACATGTGGAGGTCAGAGGACAACTTGAAGAATTCTCTGGGGACAGACCTTGGTTTACCAGGCTCTGCTGTCCTTCACTGAGCTATCCAGTTGGTTCTGCTTTTGTCCTTCCTTTGAAACTTTTGGCTATGTTTTATTGAACAGAGATGTTAAGTACCTTTTATTAACCCAACTGCAGTTTTAATTTTATTATCAACAAATAGAAGTAAAATTGGAAGTAACTGACAATAAATTTAAGAAGCATTTTCTCTCATCAGTCACAGGCTCAGAGCTTTGATGTTTTCTGAAGGTGTTATCAATGATACTGTTCTAAAGTTCTGACTTATAGGAAGATAGTAATTTACATCCTTCAAATTAACATAACCTTTGTACCCTGTGATTGTGATATTTTTGGTCAGGTCTAACACCTTTTAAAGCATTTTTCAATGTACAAGATTCTTACCATTCTCTATATACAAAATATGATTGCAAATAACAACTGACTTATTTTCCAGAGGGAATGCTTCCTATCTTACTTCCCTTCTTGCACTGTGCGATAGTTTCAGTATAACAAAGAGAACTGGCTCTGTCTTAACTATGTCCTAAGGAGGCTGACCATGTTAACTGCTTTGAGCAGATTTTCATTTATAACTCACTGGTTTAATACACACGTTGACTCCCGCTCTCTATGGGTTTCTCTCTAGAGCGCAGGGATGGTGTGCACTGTGTCTGTACCACCTCTGCATTTTCTGTAGAAATACGCATCACCTAAGGTAATTTAAGGGCACCTCTTACCCCTCTGAACTTGAAAGTGAGTCCTTACTGGAGACATGCATTACAGGAAGGGGGAAGTGTACTTAGAAATATATGTGTGAGTGCAAAGAAAGAGAGGTAGACTGTGAAGCAGGAGTCCCAGGTTAGCATCTCACTGCTAAGGCTACCACAACACTGCCTAGGTTTTTCCTTCTGAGAGAACATACATTTCCTTAACCATACCCAAGGATCCTGGGCTATAACACACTGAAAACATGGTTTGAGTTCTCAGGTGCTATGACCAATATCTTACTCTTTTGTACATACATTAAAATAAGTGACACTTATTCCTTAATGTTCTTTCTGATTTTAGTGTGATTCACAAAGTTACAGTAAATCAAGAATATATTTTCTCTAATTATATCTCTTATGCAGGACTGAGCTTAACAATGTGTTTCACACCCACAAGGTATCTTAGTCAGGGTTTCTATTCCGGCACAAACATCATGACCAAGAAGCAGTTGGGGAGGAAAGGGTTTATTCAGCTTACACTTCCATACTGCTGTTCATCACCAAAGGAAGTCAGGACTGGATCTCAAGCAGGTCAGGAAGCAGGAGCTGATGCAGAGGCCATGGAGGGATGTTCCTTACTGGCTTGCTTCCCCTGGCTTGCTCAGCCTGCTCTCTTATAGAACCCAAGACCACCAGCCCAGAGATGGTCCCACCCACAAGGGGCCTTTCCCCCTTGAGCACTAATTGAGAAAATGCCTTACAGTTGGATCTCATGGAGGCATTTCCTCAACTGAAGCTTCTTTCTCTGTGATAACTCCAGCTGTGTCAAGTTGACACAAAACTAGCCAGTACACAAGGTAACCACAATACTTCATGCAGACATGGGTTTCTAATAACAATTAATCTAAAAACATGCATATTAATAGTTTACATGTCAGTTTTGAAGTGAAATTGCTGTGTATAAGCACAAACCACAAACAGGTATTTAAAGTTTAGAGGGTCCCCCGCTCCAGAGATCCTTGAAATTAAGAAACGATTTACAACTTAACTATAAGATTAAATTAAAAAAAAAAAAACAAGTCAAACAATCACTATATAATGATCAAAAGAATCAGAGAAGGTAATACAAAAATCTCAGAAGATAAAGTGGTTTTATAATGATTATATCAAATTCAACTGTATAGAAACATCAAATGCTATTTCTTAAGCACCCAGGGTGATAGAATTTCTTTTTAGTGTAATTTCACATGTGGAAACCAGCAGATGCTATTCTCATTTCTTTATTGTATTTTCCTCATCTTCTGCCTTGATTATACATTTAGATGATAGTAATGATATTTCATGTGGTAAGACATTAACCCAGCATGGTTTGACTCACACTGCTGTCTATTCTGCAGATTCCTTTCTCAGATGTGACAATAAAAGCTCAGGGAAGTGTGAGTGACTATGTCAAGATAATTTGCCCAAGAAGAGCAAAAATATCAACACAGGTCTTTCTGCCACTATTTCCAAGGCACTTTTTACTAATAGGTAACTAACAGTATTTATTAAATGAGCAAGCCTGGGTTTTCTTGTAAGAATCACATGACTTCTAAATAACAGAATAAACTTTTTCTGTGGCATATTAAGTAAAAATAAATAATACTAATGACAAAGGCTCTAAACTTCAGAAACAGTCTACGAGTAAGCACTGATCAGAATCTTCATGCTAGGAGCAAATACATTCAATCCCAGGTTTTAAGATTGCCTTCTATTTCTGGGGGTGTGGGGGGAGAGCAACTGGGATGTAAAGTGAATAAGATATATGGATGGGTGGTTGGATGGATGGATAGATGGATGGATGAATGGATGGATGGATGGACAGACAGACAGACAGACAGACAGGAAAAATATTGTTTTCTAGCAATAGTTGGAAGGAGAGGAGGGGGCAGGAAAGGCACTCCGATAGAGACAGTAATTAGGGACTCCAGAACACCACAGGCTATCACTTTGAAGGCTGGCACTCAGAACACAAATAAGATAATGCATATAATGCAGTGGGGGTAGAAGCCACTCCTGCTGACATCGGGCAGAACTCCATTATATGTACCAATCAAAAATTAGTGGAATCTGAGAACCTGACCTTGGTGCTAAGAAAGAAAATAAAAGTGGTTTAGTGAGTACATGAGTTTGATCACATCATTTCAAAATACATCCAAAATATAGATCAAAAACATTTAGTCCTTACTCCACAGAGTAAGGTATCTATGGAGGATGTAGTCAGGAGTAGATAAAGGGTGCCTTCTTCAGGCACCCTCCACTTTATTTTAGGAAAACTGGAGCCTGCCAAGTCTGCTAGACTGCAGGGACACCTCTGTCTCCACCTCAGCAACATTAGGATTTTAGGTGGGAGACCCAGCTCTGCATTTACATGGGTGCTGATGATCAAACACAAATGCTCAAGTTTTGGCAGTGAGTACTTTACTAACTGTGGTGGTTAGAATAAGAATGACCTGATACACTCATATATTTCAATGGCTAATATCAGGAAGTGACACTAAAGAAGATGACAGGCTGAGGAGGTGTGGCCTTCTTGGAGTAGGTGTAGAGTTGTTGGAGAAAGTATGACACTGGAGTGGCCTTTGGGGTTTCAAAAGTGGAGGCCTGGCCCAGTCTTAGTTTCTCTCTCTGCTGTCTGTGAATCACAATGTAGAACTCCCAGATAGTTCTCCAGCACCATGTCTACCTATTAATTGAATCACTTCCCTAGCCTTGGATTCTTTCTTTGAACCTTCTCTGTAAATGAGATGCAGCAGCTAATACAGGACTCAGTAGTAAAACACAGGAACGCTTCTACTGAGGTGAGGAACAAGACACAGCTACCTGCTAATTAAGAATCTTACCAGCAGTGTAAACAGAAATTCTCATTATAGGAGGTGCCAAGGATGGAAAACATGTCAGGAAAAAAAAAAAAAAACTGTCCACATGTGTATAGGATAAACTTTTCACCCTTGATGATTGCATCAAGTATCACAAGTAGTGTTTAAGAACATAGGAAGGAGGGCACATACAAGAATAACCAAAAATTATAACTTTCATATTTATCACCACTAATAATAACAAGTTCCATAAGAAAATACAAAAATTTACAACAGAAACTAAGAAATATGCAACCTGTATAAGAAGAAACTTCCCTGATATATACATGCTCTAAAAAATATCAGAAATGGAAAACCATACTAGCCCATGTACAAAGATGAGGTAAATTTTTGGTTGTAGCAAAAGCATCAGCCCCGTTTCCCAATTCAGAAATTCAAGACACTCAACATAAATTAGGAAATTTATCTGGAAGATGAAATATAGTAAACTGGCTAAAATAAATGAGTATATAGTCTTCTATAATGGTATGAGAGTGAACCACTATCTACTCTAGCCTTTGGACAGACACTCTGGGAATGCCACTACAGCACTGAGCTCTATGAGGCACACTGGCACTTATAACTGATGTGTAAGGCATTGATTTCATGGCTGCTGCACCCATTAGGCATTCCCACTTTGTATCATCTTGCTTGATTTACTTAGGTGATCCAGGTACATTTAATATTTCAAAAATGGACCAGGGCACAGCAACATAACCATTTCTCTAAAAGTCCAACTTTGCCTTTCTGTTTATCTGTATATATGTCCATGTACTGCTTGTGTGTCAGGTGTCCATGGAAGGCAGAGAAGGGTATAGGAGCCCTGGAAACTAGAGTTACAGGCAGTTAGCTCTCATGGGAAAAACTCAGGTCTTCTGGAAAAACAGCCAATACTCTTACACCCATTTCTGTATTCATACAAATTTACTTTTTATAAAAAGGGGTGTGTGTGTGTGTGTGTGTGTGTGTGTGTGTGTGTGTGTGTGTAGGGGTGAGTATATACGCAAGACAGGTGCCCATTGGGGCCAGAAGAGAGTATCAGAACCCCTGGGGCTGGAGATAGATGTCTGTGGGCCATCTGACAATGGTGCTGGGACCCAAACCTAGGTCCTCTAGAAGAGAACTAATTACTGTTAAAAGCTGAGCTATTCTCTACTTCCATTTATTAGACAGCATTCTATGTACAGGTGATGGAGAGCTCACATATTATATAGCATTCATAACCAAAGCAGTTTTAGATTATATGCACTTAAAATAATCAGGAAGTTTACATTCTTGGAAATGCTAAGATTATACAAAGATCAATATACATAAACTACACTGTTACACATGGGAGTGAAGCAAGCAAATGCCTAAGTCAGACCTCAAGGCTTGTAGCTTCATGAAACAATAAGGTTTTTTAACAATGAGGTTTTTAAAAACAGATGAAATTATGTGTGGATGCAGTCAACTATACTCATGCATGCATGTGGAGGACAGAGGATATTCTCAGATTTTGTTCATTGGATTGCTATCCTTTCTTTGACTGAGGGTCTCTCATTGGCCTGGAACTGGTCAAGCAGGCTAAGTAGGCTAAGGCAGGCAAGTAAGCTAGTTAGGAAGCCCCCGGAAGCTCTCTCTTGCTTCCCCAGTGCTACCATATAAGCTTACTCCATCATTTTAAAAATGGGTTCTAGAGAGCAAACTCGGGGCTTTTAATGATTCTGCGATCTGTCCAGCCTTCAACATGAAACACTTCTGGTGGCATCTGGGACACCACCTTCTACTGGATTTCCTTTATCTCCATGGCAGCAACATCTCACATTCTGTGGTTGTTTCCTTCATTTCTGGAAATAACACACTCAAAGTGATTCAGGGCTCAGACTAACTTTGTTATACAAATACACACCTCTATGGATGAGTGGTCTCCCTAGCTTCTACCACATGTCCCTGAAGCAGGACAGACTTTCTTATCCAATTGCTAAGTTAGCATAACAAAAAGAATGCATGCAAATCTCAAACCCAAATTTCCTCTTCTGAATTTTAGTTATTAGCACATCTTTTTGGCACGATTATACTATATGGATATCAAATATTACTGGCACGATCATTCATCCAATTCTCCAGAATTAAGGCCTCAGAATTATCTCTAAATTCTTTATTTTGCTTGTGTTCTATATTTGATCCATCAGTAAATATTCAACTACCTTGAAAAGGTCCCCAGAACTGATGAGCTGGGGGCATAGCTCACTAAAAAACTTCTTGCCTAACATATATAAGGTTCTGGGTTCTAGTGTTAGCTCTGCCCTCCTAAAAAATTATTATAATTCTGGAATTGCTCAGAAACACCTCAAGCTACTAATGCCCTAATCCAAAAGACCATCACCTCTGATAAGAACTACCATGCCACGCCATATCTCCTATCCTCCTACATGCATCTACAGTAACTCTGTCCTTGTGAGTTTCCTCGCCTATATTCTCCAATAAGGAAAACATATAATTCAGTCAGGTATGGTAATACACACTTGTATTCCCCAACAGTCAGGAGGCAAAGAGGAGATCCATGAGCTCCTTGCCAGCCTGCACTACACAGTGAGACCCTGTCAATCCATGAAAATTGTATACATTTAAATAAAACCATGATTTCTATGGCCAGCTTGTGTCTTCATCTACAGTAGTCCTTAAACTATCAACTTCCCTGCCGTTCTGAAAACACACTAAACACTCCCATCTAGACAGTTTTTATACTTCCTATGGAGTATAAAAAGTAGATGGAAATTGCTCTTTCCCTAGAGATTGCATAATTTCATCCAAATTTCCATTCCCATTGTCCCTTCAGAATGGCCTCTTTTTGGTCATCACATTGAAAACACTAGTTTCTATATTTTTTTCCTTGTACCTTTTATTCCTAGGTAAGATGGCAGGTGCACACGTCAATGCCCAGGGAAGCCTCACAAGTGCAGACACTTCATTCTGCTGACCAAACTTGTGAAGAGAACACCGCAGACGGTGCCACACTGATGTATTCCAACAATGAAAAATAATCCAATAAGGAGTTTGAATGAGTAAGTCTTTAAAGGAAGAGATGAGTAACAACAATAAAAAAATCATTCGCTTACAAAGTGTCTAATGTTCATGAATTAGCTCCAATCACCTCGTAAGAAGTACTTGAATATATACCCATGTAAAACCCCTTTACATATTCTGCATAGACTTAGTTTTTGCTGACAGGATATGGAAAAAATCTTTCACATAATTTAAAAGTCAAGAAAGTATGATTTTTATCTTCATATTATAGGCATCTTAGAATAACAATTTTACTCCAACAAGACAGTAAGGGAAGAGAAGAGATATAAAGGTTATCTATCCCAGTTGTCTTACGGTATTTCCTTGCTTTTCTAAGTTGGATCCTATCTTTTAAGTGTTCTCTCACATGAAAGTATAAGCATAAAATATAATCAAAGCTTTTTAAGGTAAGAGGTAAAGGGAATTGTTAGTTACAATTACTAGAATGGTCATATCAAGGTCTTAGTAACAGCTGTCAATCAAATTCTTTTATGCAGTCATGCTGCCTCTCACCCAAACAGAAAGGATTGTGAGACTATTTAAAATAGAAGATCTTGTCTGAGGAGGCAGTTTCTTTGCAATTCACAACTAATTAAAACAAAGAAAAGCCTTCGGAAGAATATGTTGTTTTATCTGTATCAAAATATAGGTCATTTCATATCTGGCTCATCCATTCACTCATCCAAATTTTATTTACTACTGGGGTCATCCTTATTTGTAACTTCCTAGTATTTTTATAAGTCCTGGGGATTCAATCCTAGCACTGCAAAATATATATGCACTAAGTATTCACATTCCAAAGATTGTAAAACTTTTAGAAACAAAATACCTAGATTATAATGCTTAGTGAATGTTACTTTAAAAATAAAATAACTACAAATGGACTGGGTAGGCCATACCTTTAAGCCTAGCACTCAGAAGGCAGAGACAGGAAGATCTCTATGGATTCAAGGCCAGCTGATCTAAGATGCCAGTTCCAGGCTAGTAATGGTACATAGAAAGTCACTCTTAAAACAAACAAACAATCCTGAAAGGAAAGAAGAGAAGAAGACTTGAAGGAATGTTTGGTAACTTGGGGAGCCAGAGAGACGACTCAGAGGTTAATATCACTTTCAGTGCTCTCGCAGAGGATCCAAGCTCAGTACCAAGCACCCACACTGGATGGTGCAGAGGCTCCTTTAACTCTCGTTCCGGGAGATCCAACACACTCTTCTGCCCTCCTTGATTACCTGCACTGCTATGGATAATATATTTTTAAAGAGAGATAGCATGCCTGAATCCCTGGTTTACGGACTGTCACGTTTCCTATGGAAACGGTAGTGTTTGAGCTAGATTTGGAGAATAGAAGACAAGACATTTCAAAATACAAATCAGTGAGTCTGAAAAGGAAAGTACACCAAAACTAAAACAAACAGAAACTAAAAAAAGAGAACCTTACTGGGAATATCAGAATGTATGACTAAGGTGGTTCCTCCCAAATTCTAGACATATATAAAACGGCAAAGTTTTCTCATAAAGATAGAAAACTGTTTTACCTTATTAACAATTAATTGAGATGTTTTAAAAATGAACCACAGGAAAGGGGTTAAGAAGAGTGATATTTTAGGTCACAGTGCTCAGGGAAGAAGCCTGAGGACTACAGCAATGGCTGTATGGTGGCTGTTAGGAACCATTCCTAATGAACACTACACATAACTGAGCATCCTGTCCATGAAGTACGTAAATGCCCAGTTCTAAAATACACACTTTACAGCAAATGATTTATCTGACATTCAAATGAACAAGGATAAAAGAAGACATATGTTGAACTTCACAAATTAATGTTTATATGTGATATTATAAAATATTTCAAATATACAGTATACAATTAAGAAAAAAATCTATCGATGATTAGATTTTAAAATACATTGCTTTAAAAGTAATGCTTTTAAATGCTTATGCAAGGTATTGGTAATTCATCCTTATGACTATATAATTCAGAGAATTATCAACACTTATAATGTAAGAGATCCCAGGACAAATGCTCCTAAGACACACAAAGGTTTAAAAATATAGTCCACACTATTTGCATACATAACTTGTTTTCCTCATTGTCTAAGACTAGCAGAACCAAGGAAACCCACATCCTAAGCCACAGAACAGAGACACCTGGTTTTGTTCTTATCACAGGATGACAAATGCTTTCAATACCCTAATAGCAGACAGACATCCTCAACATTTGTATAGTGTTCTTTAACTAACAAAACGGTGTGTCCTTCCTGAGTTCTAGAATGGTGAAAGGCTCAATGCAAACACTTCTTAGAATACCTTTGTCAGTCCATTTAAAGAGACAGGGCCAAGAGCATGGGCTTCACAGCATTCTGTTTCTTTTGTTGCTCTAATGCTTACATGGTTGAGTGTGACTTCAAAAAGGTTCTATAACTCATCGTGGTGGTGCACGATTGAAATCCCAGCACAACAGGCAGGGGAAGGATGAGATCACAAGAGAATCTACAAGTTCATGACCACCCTGGGCTACACAGCCAGATAGTCCCTGAAAACCAGACCAAAGAGGGGACTGAAAAGAAACCAGAAAAAAAAATAGTATCTCTGGGTTTATACTTATAAATATATCTACATGTCGATATCTGCTTTGGTAGGAAAATAGTAATGATTTTCATCAGTACAACAAAGAAAAGATTTTAATACTCTATTCATGTTATAGGAATTAAAAACATGAGGAAACACATATTTAAAAAGGCTTGTCTTTCCGTGTGTGTGTGTGTGTGTGTGTGTGTGTGTGTGTGTGTGTAATTAGAATGATGAAAAGAGCTATTACTTTTCTTTATTTTTGACCAGTATAATTTTATAACAATTTCTAAAGACACTACTTTATAGTGTTTTGTAATTTAGCTTTTTAAAATAAATTCTAAAATTAATGGCATTATTATCATGGTTCCAGTGAAAAATAATGCTGATTTAGGTAATCTAGTTAAAATGTTTTTTAAAAACTATTTCAAGAATGTAACAGCCTTCAACGTATTTGCTTTAAAAGCACAAGGGCCTGAGTTTCCTGAGTAGAGTGGTCTGTACTTGTACTAGTAGTGCTAGGGAGGCAACGATGGGCAGATCCGGGGCTGCTTATTTGGCCACTTGGTCTAACCAGGCCTACTTGCCTAGCTCTAAGCCAATGGGAAATACTATCTCAAAAACAAGGTGGACAGCTGCTGAGGAAAACACCTCCGGTTTGTTTGCTCTGGCTTTCACACATATGTAACAGACACACATAGAGACCACACAAACACAGATACACATTTTCATATACAAACAAACAAGAATTTGGAAAATGCCACTCATAACTGATCTCTGTAGATTTGATCACAAAAGTGCAAATAACTTAAAGAAGTGAAATGTAGCAGGGCATGGTGGCGCACTCGGGAGGTAGAGGCAGGCGGATTTCTGAGTTCGAGGCCAGCCTGGTCTACAAAGTGAGTTTCAGGACAGCCAGGGCTACACAGAGAAATCTTGTCTCAAAAAACCAAAAAAAAAAAAAAAAAGTAAAATGAATTCCCATGCCATCCAACTATCAGGCAAAAGTAGCTTTTCAAATGAAAAGTATTGTTAGGAGGCTGATGTCCTTTCTTTTCACCATCCAGATGACAACTCCATCCTAATCTTCCTATTCATTGCACTGTAAAGACTTCAATGATATCATAATGCTTGGAAAGACATGCCAACAATGCACAATCAATTTTGAAATGCTCAGTTACTCTACAAGGCTGTCACTTAAAACAGATTTCCAAAACTCTAATTACTATTTTACATAGGAGATACCAACTCCTGGTTTTCTTTAGTCTCTCTCACCCCCAGTGCAAATTAAAAGCCCCTACCTAGGCAGGGCGGTGGTGGCGCACGCCTTTAATCCCAGCACTCGGGAGGCAGAGGCAGGTGGATTTCTAAGTTCGAGGCCAGCCTGGTCTACAAAGAGAGTTCCAGGTCAGCCAGGGCTACACAGAGAAACTCTGTCTCGAAAAACAAAACAAAACAAAACATCCCTACCTAAAGACACAGGAGAACCTGAGCCCCCCACAAGAGACTACAACTCAATTGTTCTTGAAATGAACAGCCAATGTTGAAAATCTTTACTCTGTATCACAATCAGCATCCTAAAATGTGTATTTCTAAAATTACTCAAAGCTATCTATTACAACTGCTTTGCAACTCAAAGCCCTAATGAAGTCATCTTTTCCTAACTTTAATCTATACAGAACTCTGCTGCCTCTACAATTTGACTTGACAAAGTATAGTGTCTCTGGGAAGCATTGGCTCTGTCTGTCTATAAAACTGACCCTTGGGACCCAGAATAAGAAATGCTAGTTTGCAGCCACTTTATAAACCTCAGCTTGACCACAGATACCTCAGAAGACATGGCAACTATGCAGAATAATACCTATCTAGAGATCACATCTTCAGAATCTTGTTATGGGAAGGATGAGAGGACACCTATCACCTAATATTAGTACATGTAGTAGCCTACAGGGGCTTCCTTGTTCAGCTTAGTGCTATGGTACAGAAATGGCATCCAGAAATATTTCTATTACCCACCACAGTAACTCCCTTGTAATTCATTATTATGAAAGCACAGAACCAAGGGTCATATCCTAATGTGAACATGTGCCACAATACACAAGCTTGCTTATCTATGGAGATAATGAGAAAATGACATCAGACACCTTACTTCAAATTACTCTGCAGAAGATAGTCCTTGCTAGTTATTCAATTTTGCTCATGAAGGAAGTACAAAGGAAGGAGGGTAAATATACTCAAACTAAAAGGTCAGAAATAAACCCTTTATTGTGACTGTTTATCCAACACTACTTGGTGTATTCCAAATTCCATAGGGAAATGTGTCAAAATAAAGGTGGAGTCCTGCCCTTCTCTGTGGGAAGCCACATGTGCCGTTGCAGAGTGGCACTGACTACTGCTGGCCACCACGCATAAGTTTGGACAAACAACCAATGTGTACATATGCAGTAAAGTTTTTTGCAAAGACACTGCCTGGCCCGGGCATGATAATGAGGTTCTGTAAGGTACTGAGAGTATAACCAATCAGATGTGAGACATGCAAATGAGGTATGATAATGAGGTTCTGTAAGGTACTGAGAGAGAGTAACCAATCAGATGTGAGACATGCAAATGAGGTATAATAATGAGGCTCTGTGAGGTACAGAGAGAGAGAGTAGCCAATCAGATGAGGAACATGCAAATGAGGCGTAGTGCATAACCAATCCGGGTATAAGACACGCCTCTCCTAGGCCTATAAAAGCAGCACCAGTTCTGGGCTCAGGGTCTTTTCGCCTCTACAATCAAGCTCTCCCAATAAACGTGTGCAGAAGGATCCTGTTGCAGCGTCGTTCTTCCTGGCCAGTCGAGCGCGCGCAAGACTTCTCCACCTTCACACATTCTCAGTCCTACTGAAGAGTCAAGTTGCTTCATACTGCAGTCACATTTACAAGGGACCAGGCCCTTACCACGCAAGGACAGAGTGCTATACCACTGACAAGATTTGATCAAGCTGCACTGAACAGCAGCAGGAAGATCATTTCCTTATGGTGTTATGGCAACAATGAGAAGAGCCAAACTGAGTCCACCACTCCAGGAATAAGAGATGATAACTGGACACATCTGTAAGCACCTGTTCAGGCAATGTCTCACCAAGTCACAGTTCTAAACTATTTCACTCCTCCAAAGTCAGCAGTGCTAGGCCTGAGGCACAGATGGAAAACATCACCTCAGGAAAGGAGCTATTGACATGTAGGCTGTGGTCTGAACTTGTGATGCTATCATAGCCTCAACCAACATTTAAACAAAAAGCTTTCTGCAAGGCTGGGATCACGAATATCAGCCAGAGCCATGCAGTTTGGGTTGTAACTCAAAATTTATCTACATAGTTTATAATCAGGGAGAGTTTTTCTCTCTCTTTTTCTAAAATTTGTGGGGTGTGTGTGTGTGAGAGAGAGAGAGACAGAGACAGAGAGAGACACAGAGACAGACAGACAGACAGACAGACTTGTTTTGGATCCTCAGAGCTAGTTAAAGGCAGTTGTGAGATGCCCAGTGTGGAGCCTAAGAACCAAACTCAGATGCTCTGGATGAACAGGAAGCAGTCTTTACAGCTGAACCACACCTCCAGCCCTGAGATCCCATCTCTTATAGAGGCTAAAATGTATAGTTTCTACATGGCTTGGTCATAAATTTAAAGCTTTAGGGCTAGGGATGAGGCTCATCTATTAAGATTTGCCCTAGGTCACTAGCAGTGAACACACCAAATGTGCAGACATGCCTGAGATGCTAGCACTTGAGTGTTGGAGGCAAGAGGATCAGAAGCTCAAAATCAGTTTCTGTTTCAGAAGGAGCTCAAGACAAACCTGGGATATATCAGACCTTGCCACAAATAATAGAAGAAAAATGGCTGGGGATGCAGTTCACTAAGGTGTGTGCCAATGTGAATGGAACCCTGAGTTCAATTCCTAGTTCCCCATAAAACTGAACATGATAATATAAGGCCTGTAATCCTTCAATGCCATCATTGGCTATATAGTAA
Organism: Mus musculus; assembly: GCF_000001635.26. Classification (NCBI taxonomy): domain Eukaryota; kingdom Metazoa; phylum Chordata; class Mammalia; order Rodentia; family Muridae; genus Mus; species Mus musculus. The sequence continues at coordinate 44,889,369 of NC_000083.6, read as the reverse complement.
GTTCAGGGAAAGTATGGGCTATATAAACGCTTGTCTCAAAGATAAATAAATGAAAAATGTTTATAACTTTGAAACACTTTCTTTTCTGTGAACACTGAGGCCCAGATATAGTTAGCATCTCATTGCTTTTTCTTTGTTGTTGTTGGTTGGTGTCTTAGTTAGGGTTTTACTGCTGTGAACAGACACCATGACCAAGGCAAGTCTTATAAAAACAACATTTAATTGGGGCTGGCTTACAGGTTCAGAGGTTCAGTCCATTATCATCAAGGTGGGAGCATGGCAGCATCCAGGCAGGCATGGCGCAGGAGGAGCGGAGAGTTCTACATTTTCATCCAAAGGCTGCTAGTGAAAGACTGACTTCCAAGCAACTAGGGTGAGGATCTTATGCCCACACCCACAGTGACACACCCATTCCAACCAGGTCACACCTATTCGAACAAGGCCACACCTCCAAATGGTGCCACTCCCTGGCCCAAGAATATACAAACCGTCACAGTTGGCCTTGATATCAAATTATTTTAATTGTATAAGTCAAATATTAGCACATTTCAATTTGATCATTAGAGAACACTATCAGAAAGGCAAAAATCAGGCCATCTTTTCTCTTGAAAGTAGATTGAGATGGTGCTATTACATCTGCCCATCCAGAAGGTGGGGTCAAGGTCAACAATCTCAAACACCAAACAAGTCTGGGTCTGAAATAATCAATTATGGCATAGTTATCTGAGAAGGAAAACAGAACTTTAATATACTGTCTAGAAAGAAGATCCAAAGGTGGCCATAAATCAAGGTATACTAATAACATATTAATCCAGTGACTAAAGCCAAGGTCATTTATAATAACACTAGTATGTTTCAATTAAGCAGTCATTTGGGAGGCTGAAGTATGACTCATTTATAGTCTTATCAATTAAACTACAAAATAACTAGAACAGAGTTTACACTAAAAGTTACTAATAAGAAGCAAGACTCCAAAGGCAGCAATTACAAGTTTCTGAAATATTCAAGGAGAGCTACCAAGTGATCTACGGCAAACACTGGGAGAGCAGAACAACAGTACAGCTTTGGGGTTAAAAAGAAAATGTGTCAAATGTATGAACGAGTGATTTCTTGGGAGCAGTCTAAAATTAGATGATCAAAAATATAAGCACTATGGCTCAAGTGTGGAGATACAAAGATTTTCCATGAAAACGAGCAAGTATAACACATATAGATTCTGCAAGCGAAGCAAAACCTGAAACTGAAAATATTGTTTTAGCTGGTAAAAACATTTTTATATGTAAGTGAATTATGGTGTTTCCTAACTGCCTGAAGTGCTTAGTGAATTGACATTTTTAAAAGTCTGTACAATTTGTATGCTTCAATGGGAAAGATAGAGTAAGAAATTAAAGTGTAAAGGCAGAGAAGCGATGGACACAGGACAAGCACTGGGAAGCAAACTGTGCCCAGAGGACTGGCTCTGCAGTCTGAACCCACATCCCCAAGCCCAGCTCAAGATCTCCATAGGCAGTCCCCCAAGAAAGCCATCAACAAGCCCAGGAGCTTCCCCACCTCTGTAGTAGGTACCGACAATCTCATAAGTTGCAGTGCCCAGGAAAAGGCAATTCCAGGGACTTGGTAGGACACTGACGCTCAGACCTCAGGAAAACAGTAGCTCCAAGTCACAAAAGCTACAAATGCTCAGTGGAGAGAACTGGGAGATGGCTCAGTCAGTAAACGCAGGAGGACCAGGATTTACTTCCCCATCATCTAGGCCACAAAGGCAGGCATGGTAGTGCCTGTCTGTCATCCTGAGAAGGGGAGGTAGAGACAATCAGATCCTTGGAACCCCACAGTTGGCCAGCCAGCCTACCTAAGTCGGTGAGTTCTAGGTTCAGATAAAGAAACTGGACTCAGAACATGCAAAGAGAATCACACAGGAACCCAATCCTAAACAAAGAACTTCAGGAAACTAAGGAAAGCTGAGAGATAGAAGAGATAGAAAGGGTTTTCTCCAGAAAAAAAGTCCCTGGGGGGTGGGGTAGAGAGAGACAATTTCAACTGAAACTGGGGAACCTGAGGAAAGAAAGCATGTTGCAGTTCTAGGGACTTATCACTTTGACCAAGAAAAAAATAAAAGCCCTTCCATCAAATTCTAACTATTTCTTTTAGCCTAAATTCCACTAAATACACGTGCCTAGCTCTTAGGCAAGAGTAGGAAGATAACCCTACTGATCCTCGGGCTTTCTTTCCCCAGGTTCAATGTTGATTTCAGTTGAAATTGTCTCAGATGCAAATGTGTGCCTATTGATAATAGGGTTGGTATTGAAGTTGACCTCTTAAAACAAATTGTAGCGTTACCTTATCACTTCATTCATTCATTTATTCATTCATTCATGAGACATGTTTGTAATGTCTCGCTGTACTTGTGCACATAGCATACTTGTAACATACCATGTTCAGGATCTTTACAAGAAACAAGAAAGATGATAAAATGACCTGTCCGTGTGAACTCCTCCTTCGTGGCGCCCACACAAAGTCTAAGGAGACACTGCCTCCTCCTTCAGATCCCACGAGTGGTGATCAGAGGGTACAGACAGTCATGATTGCTTGTGAAATACCCTCCACCAGGCTCATGGTTGTAATCATAGTCCTCAGCTTGTAGCCATTCTGTTTAAGGAGGGAGAGGGTTATGGAACATTTAGAAAATGGAGCCTATCTGTAATAAGCAAACATGGAAGGCTGAGGGTAGGAAGCAACGTCTTACAGCCCTGTGTTGCCATGTTGCCTGTTTTCTTCCTGCCTCTAGATCCATCTAGATTGTGAGCAAAACCTTCCATTCCTGCTCCCACAGCGAAAGGCATACCAGGACCTCCAGCATGCCTTCCTTACCAAAAGCAACTGGACCCTCAAACTCCTGGCCAACATAATTCCTTCATCCCTCCTACTGCTTCATGGTAAGAATTAGTCACTGGAGGGGAGAAACAGCTAACACAGAGAGCCTACTGGGCAGCACAGTAGACTACAAATGGCTTTTATTCAGGATCTAGCTGGATGGGAAACCTCAAAAACTCAACTCCATCCACAATCTCAGGTGATTGTTGTTGTTAGACAAAGAAAACAGAATCTACTAGAGTTAGTTGTCTTTAGCATTAAAGATCCATACAACTACACAACATATATTTAGAGACATTTTTCTAAGAGTAACATGTCAGTATTTGTAATTTGGCATCTGTGGCAATCTTAGATATCCTATAACAAGAGTGGTCTGGAGAGACAACTCAGAAGTTAAGAACACTGGCTGTTCTTCAAGCTGGAAATCATGTGGGTTTGATTCCCAGCACCCACATGATAATTACAACAGTCTGTAACTCAAGCTCTTGGGGATCTAGCTACATCTGTGCCCTCTCCCGGCTTCTATTATCAGCGCTTATCAAGTGCCCATTTGGTATCTTGTTACTTCTGTGCTGTGAGGAGCTCTGGACAAGTTCGGATTTCGTAGAGTTTATTAAATTTTTCTTTAATTCATTTAATTGAGAGATGATGAACTCATGGTCACCAGACTACTGAATTTGATTTTATTTTCCTGTAATGCCCCAAATCTGGCAACTCTTCCAGAAGACTACACTACTTCTGCCATTTCCTCTTTTCTTCTTTCCCTGCTGTGCCCCTCCCCTGATGAAATCTAAAGATGTATTATCTTTTATAGCTAAAGCACACATTTTACTGAATAAACCCAACTCTGCTCTATCCAATAAATAAGAAAATAGAATCTGAGACTTGGTATTCTCACCTATTTAAGCCTTTTTAAAAAAATAAAGTAATTTAATATTACTTAACAATGATCCTACAACTCCCTTAATGTCCATCTGGCCTACCCCTTCCCCAGGAACTCCAGAGCTGCTACTTCCATTAACACTAGAATGATGGTATAACTTGTTTAAATTTTCTGTTCAAAATAGATACTGTACAAAATAGTATGAGTTCAATATTGATAAAAAGTAATTTTAAGATTCAGACATCCTTGAAATCATAAGCAAGATTTTCCTTCCTTAGTACTGCACAAGGAAGTGGGAGCTGCCTTCTACACATCATGGCAGCTTTCTGACATCTTGTGAGCTCTAAGATGCTTCATCTGGTACCAGTCATCTTGATATCAATATATCAAAATTAAGTATAAATGTAAGAAATCCAGTAGTACCTGAAGATTGTAGAGAAAATTCAAGGTCAGATTTAATACACAAGGGCCTAGTAAGCCAAATCATACATCTTACAATGCTAAGAGTGCTCTGTGACGGAAAGACCAGCCCAAATAACCACCAGAGCCACCAATCTCCATGTGGACCTGAAAACCAATAGAGCTGGTAAGCCTGATGACCTGGGTTTAATGTTTAAACCTAAAGACGTTCCCTGACCGCCATCCACATGTGGTGAAAACACAAACATACACATACATGTACACGTACACACACTATACGAACACACACAGAAATAATAATGAATTTAAAAACATAAGAAAATCAATAGATGATTCATAAGCATATTTTATATTTAAATACAATCATAAGAACTGAAAAAAATAGGGATCTTCTGTCCACACAAGGCTCTATTAATGTTGAGTATTAGACATATACTAGCTATTGCTGTCTGGATTTCTGAAATATTTGTACCTATATTTGACTCACACATGAGCTCTAACATGAGGAAGACAGCAACAAGTCTTCATTACACTCAGGGCTGTGTCACTAAGTATTAATGGTGGCAGTGCAGGCGATGACGCTGATGTACCCTGAAACGGATAACTTATTTAATGCTGTAAATTGTGTGTCATTTCACGTCTTCAGTTTTGTTTGCTCAGAATTACACACAAACAAGACATAAATACACTTAAGAAAAAAGTTGCTGGAAATAAAGGTAGTACCAACACTGGGCAAATGTAAACAAATATGGTAAGCACACCTACACAGAATCAGTACAGGCTATTTTTATCCCAAAACCCCAAAACCACCATGGCATTTTTATGGCTTATGACTGAAGAGAACCTTTCAAACCAAAATGTCCCCAATTTGAACAGTAAGTCACTTCAGGATTGATAAAATATAATATAATATAATACCAATATGTTAGCACCATCAAACTTAGAAACCTCAATGAACTATCCCTTCCTGGTTATGAATTTATAAAAATGTCACTTTTGTTAAAAGATGGGATTCCAGTGAAGTACAGTATTTATATGTATTTTTTTCTCACATGTACTAGTTGGGATATCATTCCTATATCACCTCTGTATGCTTTATACTGACGGTGAGTCAGATCATGAAATTCCTCAAGCTAGGGATTATAATTTTTTATGATTAAATATGAACCAAATATAGTCCCAAAAGCAACAAAAAAAGTAAAGATAAATCCCAACAACAGGACACACAAATAGAACTTGAGAAACCAAATTCTCAATTTTTCAACAGATAAAAGACGTGATCAAAATTCAGCAGGGAAGCTCCACCTGGGAATCCATGAAGAACACATTGAATATAAAGAACAGGGACTCCAAGTACCGGGGACGAGACTTACAAGACTTGTAAAGAACCGAAGGCCATCTCCTAATGCCACAGAGTGAGGAATGGTGGGTAAATTTCTGGTAGACTTCTTAGAAAAGGTTTAATATCTGTTTACCAAAATAGGAATGTTCTTAATTCTTACTTCTTCACACGTATTTAAATTTGTGGCTACTACAGAAAATACTATGTCTATATAAACTTAAATAGAACAACTTTTTAAGTACAAACTTAGCTCTAAAGCAACGTTTGCTAAACCATTAAGTTTTCAAATTAATGTAATACTCATTTATTGGTAAATGTGAATACTAGTGAACTGGTAACAGGCCTTATAGACATCGCTACCTGCTTTTCAACATATTACTGTAGAACTGTCTACCTGTACGTGTGGAATTTCAATTAGCAGAGTCTGTGGAACACTAGAGCTGACTCGGATCTACCAAAAAACAGTCAAGGTTCTGTGGAGAGCTACTATCACTGATATCCCTCACATCTAGTAATATAAAGGTTTCATTCTAATAGTTCTAAACCTATGCCTGTAAGCCACAGCTTCTCAATGAGGGCTTGGAATAGGAGCGCTAGGTCAATGTAAAGTCACAGAGAGCTACCTATGTACCTAGAAAGAGGCCAAAAGTCTCCTCTCAGAGAGGGCATCACAGATGGCATCTGATGACCAATCATACAGAGCAGCACTGACCACAAAGCATTATTACTATTTCTTTCTCTACCCACTCCGCAACCCTCTGTATTTTTTTCAATTGTGCACAATGCCACAAAGTTATTAAAACATGGTACATTTCTTGCAAATCATAGTAAGTACCTATGTTGGGAATCTAACCTAATAATTCTTAGATTCAGTGATATATGGAGCCTACCTGGTCTATTGTTCTAGGTCCTTTTAGCAGTGACTAGACATTCTTTGAAATCTTCATTTATTTCTCCTCATATGCTTCATCTTAAAACATCACTTTTTTGTCAACATTTTTACCCAGAAGCCAACCTAAGCTATATACCAACATAGAACTTCCTGCCATAAGTTTAGAATCTAATAAAAGTTTATTGTACATGTGTTCATATCTCTGAGTGTGCAAATATGAATTTTCACTGTTAGATTGCACTTCCAAACAAGAGGGGTTGTTCCTTACTGTCTTAAGAGGTTTATTGCTATGAAGAGACACCATGACCAAGGCAACTCTTATAAAGGAAGACATTTAACTGAGGCTGGCTGACAATTCAGACGTTGAGTCCATTATCATGTGGTGGAAAGCATGGCAGTGTGAAGGCAGATATGGTGCTAGAAACTGAGTACATCTACATCTTGATCTGCAGGCAGCAAGGAGAGTAGCTTGATTGTATCAAACCCTGCCTCCATTGTGACACACATCCGCTAAGGTCACACCTATTCCAGTAAGGCCATACCTTCTAATAGTACCACTCCTTTTATAAGCATTCAAACAACATGAGTCTATGGGGGGCATTCCTATTCACACCACTACAGTTACCAACCTTGTCTCTGCAACCTCATACACAAGCTCTTTAAATAAACTAAAAAAATTGTTGAAGACAACAGTACCACACTTTGAAGCTGATGTAATAGAAAAAATGGTTGTTTGGGGCAAGTTACTTATAACAGATCTCAAACTCATATGTGACTATATTCAGAATTCCATAAAAGTAAGGCATCTTCCCTGACAAGAGGTAGGTAGTTCTAGGATTTAAAACTTCTCTTTACAGATATCATTTCATATTACAGATTATATCAAGCATAACATGACTAGTAGATTCCTTTAGGATTAAATGAGGCATTGGGGTGACGATCTTACCAACTTGTTCCTAATGAGTATTCCCAACTAGTATCTCCTGATAACTTGATCAGACTACCACAAGGGTTCAGGATTGATGGCTACAGTTGGCTTCATCTACCCGAAACTGCTTTAGAAAGTGACTATATAATTGTATGCTTACAGGTACAGTACAATGATAGCTATGTTCCTGAAGGCCCGGTGGGGGCTGGGAATAAATCTCCTTTGTGATTTTCTTGAATATAACACCAGGTTACCTTTTAACCTTCGTTCCTTTTTTATACTATAAGGCAGTTTTATGCACTGACGTCACTTGAGCTCATGCCATCAAGAGGACGGTGTGACAGGGGGTGACAGGGTTGAGTACAGCTCTGCTCAGCATTGTGGTTCGTGAAGGAGTAATCACTACTTCTACCTCTACAGTGAGCTTATGAACAAACAGCACATTTTCTTGTTTGTTTACAGTACTTTTATACTCAAAACAAGAAGTATCAAGTTTTTCAGACAGACAGGATTAAGTACAGTGAAGCTGAAGAAAACTAGATGTAGAAGGGACCAACAAGAGCTGTCAGGGAAGTGATCTCAGAAGAGATGTAACAGTTGACAATTGAGTAAGAGCATGAAAATACTGGGTAGGATAGGTTGGGGAGAGAATCCCAGCTTTGTCTCTGGTCCAGCTCTCTTCACATGGTAGTGGCCTCTGCCTCAATGCTGACATCTGATACCATTTTTATAGGTAATGTGAACACAAGTCACTACAATCATTGTTCTGATATCTGGGGGGAACAAATGCTTTAAGCTAGTTCGATCACTGCCATTTTCTTGGAACTTTCCCCCCATATTGTTTTAAGAGGAGTCTTACTATCCAGGCTCAGGTAACCAACCCTTCCTAGGCTAGGCCTCTGGGGAGGCTTAAACTATAGGCCAATGCCACCATATCCAACAGGAAAAGCTTTTATAAAAATAAACAAGAGATCATTTGTCTTGTTTACCAATAAAACTGTATTATGCAAAATAAATTTTGGTCTTTAAAAGTAGTGGGAAAATGTGGACCTTCATCTGTGAGCTTTGTGGAGGGAGCAGAACATCTCAGAAAGGAAGGTCCGGGTTGCCATGGCATTTTCATTCAGGTATTGTGATGTCCTATCAGTTAAAGGAATAGTAGCTTGGGGCCTCTGGCAGCTTTTCCTGGACCCCATTCTACAATATTTCTTCATTTGTACCTCGAACCCTACAAAACCTAAGAAGTGAGAGGAAAAGAGAAACCAAGGTACTAACTTTCCTGAATACTGACTCTGAGGCCATTGGAATAAGAAAAGTACAACTCCCACTGGTCCTGAAACTCTGTTCTTTTGCAGCTGTGAAGTGGCTAAAAGCAGTTAACAAACTCCTTGGCAGCCTTGGACTCGCATTACCTTTTGAGGCCACTCTGAACAAGCTAGCCTCCCTCACCTTCTTTGGGAGGAATTCTGGGCAATTGTAAGGTTTTGGCTTGACAGAGGCATCTAAAGATAACAGTCAGCTAAAAGGCAAGAGTCTCCATTGGCATACTGGTTCTTGCCTCTGAAATGTAGGTGGTGTGCACACAACAGCAGCAAGCCACCGGAGGACTAGAAAGCATCAGAGGGTAAGACACTTCTCTTGACTACTGGCTTACCAAAGCAGTCTTACCATGATAAAGCAACAGTGGAAATGATGAGGAGAAAGACTCAGGCAGTGACACAAGGGCAGAAGCAACACAGCACATGAAGGGAGGCAAACATTCCTGTTCAGTACTGGAGAAAGAGGGGAAGGAGACTAAACGGCAAGCGCAGCCCACAGGCCGGGCCAGAGAGGGTGCAAACAGACTGTGTAGATGCTTCCCCAGTGAAGGGCTGCCAAGAATTGTGCATGATGCCCCCACAGCACAGACAAGACAGCAGGTAAAAAAGAGGGAACGGGTGCAAATCAAAGACCACCAGGAGCGCATGCTTCGAGGGAGGGAACTCACAGAGCAAAGACTCAAAGAACAACTCATGCAGAAAGACCAGAGCCAGCTCCCTTCACTTGAGAAGCTCCATCGAGTGAAGAAAGAGATGAAGGACTGTGAAAGGGCCAATGCACACCCACTTCTGCAGCTACGCACTAAAAGTCTCATTAAGTTGGAGAGTCTTTTGGAGAAGTCTCAGGCAGGAGATGAAGGGAAAACAGCTGTAAAGCCCAATCAAAAGAAATGCTTGGCCCTGCCACCATTTTTGAGAAGTCATGTACGAAAAATCAAAGATCAGTAAAATTTTGTTGCCTTTTGTGGAAAAAAAATTACTAGGAATTAAATAAAAAACTTCTTAGAAGCACTGTGTCATTTGGCAAGATTGTTCAGCAATTCTGACACCCTACCTTGCTTCTGAAAGAGCTAGAAGGGACAGAGATAGCTCAGTGGTTAAGCACGTGCTGCTCTTGCAGAGGACCCAGGTTCAGTTCCCAGCATGACCAGCACCCATGCAGTAGCTCACAACCGTCTGTAACACTAGTTCTAAGGGAACTGATCTCCTCTTCTGGACTCCACAGGCACCAAATATGCTAGCACAAAGATATGCATACAGGCAAAACACTGGTTATACACATAAAATCCTTTTTAAAAAGTTTGAAATGAACATTATTCTCCATATTCTGCTTTTCTTTTGAGTTTTTTTTTTTTAAAAAAAACAAAGCACAAAACATCCTAAAAAGTCTCCTAAACTTGGGAATTATGTATTGCACATTCATAGAACAACAAAACCAAAACATTCAAGGAAAAAAGTGTAAGTGTGTAAGGGGATTCAGGAAAGGGGATACAATTAAACTAAAAATTCCAAATGCACAAAACACTTTAAGAACAAAGAAAAGACCAGTAATTTTCATAAACGACATACTGGCATGAAATACTCAGAAGCTTAAGTTAGAAACAATTGCTATGAAATAGTCTTTAAAATGTAAATGATGTGATTTTAATATGAACATAGTTCATTTCAACTAATCAAATTCTCACAAGGCAAGCCTCAAAAAGACCCATGAGCTAATCATATTCATTTGGCCAATTTAACAAAGGAAACAGGGGTGGTAGGCAGAGCAAATAGGAGAGGAGCTGTAGCTACTGGGGTGGTGGGTGGAGTAAGTAGGAGAGGAGAAGGGGCTAGTGGGGTGGTGGGTGGGGTAAGTAGGAGAGGAGGAGTGGCTAGTGGGGTGGTGGGTGGGGTAAGTAGGAGAGGAGGAGTGGCTAGTGGGGTGGTGGGTGGGGTAAGTAGGAGAGGAGGAGTGGCTATTTGTCAGAAGAGGCAAAGTAATATTTGGTATCATGCCCCAAGCAAAAGACCACCCAAAGACACGATCCCTGGTGAAGCTGAGATCAAAGCAGAGCTCATCAGCACTGACAAAGACAATTCTCTTCCAGAATTTATTTACAAAATAAACCAGAAACTATACTTTTTGAGACCCTTTTCTATAGATGAGTACCACACTGACATTTTGATTAGAAAACCATTAAGTAGTAAGCCCTTGCTTCTTCATATCTCACACTACAGGAAACACAAATGGCCACGTTTGGCATGTAGGGGATTGGAAATATTTTCTGAAAAATTACCACAAAAAAAAAATCTCACAGTAAAAATTTAAACTTTGTAACAGACCTCCCCCGCACACTAGGCCAAGAATTCCCCACATCATGAGGCCCTCTGGCCTCACTTCCTCACTACTGTCCTGAATGAGACACTGGGAAAGTTCTAGAAGTTTTCATCCAAGAACCATTTTTGTTTTAAAGAACTTAACCTCTTTCATGGAACAAATAGAGTTCTTCAATGGAGAGTTAGAATTTTAGTACACACTGAAACTCTGTAAACGCTATAGTATGAGGTATTTCCTCAAAATGAGACAAGAGAATGAAAAAATCGATGGAATAAAAAGAATCTTGCAGACTTCTTGAAAAATAGTCAAACTTCAGAATTCTAATTTTTACCAAAGTTATCAAATGAGCTGAATGCAAAGCTTCTCAAAGCAAAACAGTGAGCGCCTTTAAGTCCGGCCATTCATTTTCATGAGTGCTTATATATTTAACTTCTATAAACAATCTTTTGCTGAAATATGCGAGGGGAAAACTATGTAATGATTTCTCGTCTTTCATTTGGACCACTGGACTGACTTGGGAGTAGATCTTCAAGAAGGAATAAAAGCAAATCTGAAACATTTCGAATAGGTTAAGATTCAAACAGGAGATACCCACTGACGCTCTGACCATCAGATTAAAGGACTGACATAAAAAGGCCTAGACAGTCCTTACAACTTCGTGAGAAATAGCTCATAACCAGAGGCCGGGAGCCTCCTTGGAAGGGATTCTGATGGAGTCTGGTGTGGTGGAGCACACCTTTAATCCTAGCCCTTAGAGCCATTAGTCCTGGCAGAGGCAGGCAGAGCTCTGTGGATTTGAAACCAGCCTAGTCTACAAGTTCTGGCCTACACAGGCTGCACAGAGAGATTTTCTCTCAAAAGAAAAAAATGTGCAATAGCAAATACATACATGGAAACATAGTCAGCAAGTGCACCTGAGGAACTGAGAATGAAAATAAAGCATTACTAAAATCATTAAGGCACAAAAGATGACCAAATCCTGTCATTTGTAGCAACAAAAGTGAAACTGAAGATATTGAGTGGAATAAACCAGGCAGGAAAAAAACAAACCATTACATGCTTTCACCTACATAGAATAGAATATAAACAGGCTGAGTTGAGGAAAATAAAACAAATAAACAACAACAATACAATGAGCAGAAAGAACAGTGGCTAGTATTGTCCAGAGGGGAAGACACAGAGGGAACTAAGGAAATATTGGTTAAGGAGCGCAAACCATGGCCAGACAAGATGGCTTGGGCTAATGTGCAGTGGGCACTTACAGTTAACATACAGTGCTCTTGAATCCAGGTTTTGAATGTTCTTCCCAGAAGCAAGCAAGTTTTAAATGACAGATAACCTACACATGTATGGAAGACCAATATACAAAGTACTAATGCACCCAACAACAGACTGTGATATAGAAAAACAATTATCAATAAACATTTACAATAATTTTACTATGCACTTCAAAGAAAATTAATGCAGATACTATACAATCTGCAGTCAAATTTCTTGGCATTTACCAATATAAATATATAAGCTTAATATATAAATATAAATATAAACTTAATTATGTAAATATAAAACTTAAACATGCCTCCCAGGCCTACCCACATGCCACTATAATTGAGGCCTTTTCTTAATGGATGTTCCCTCTTCCAAGATGAATGCAGCTTGTATCCTGTTGACAAAATCTAGGCAGCACACATGAAAATCTGCTCAACCATTTTGGGGGGTGAGGGTGAGACAGGGTTTCTCTGTGTAGCCCTGGCTGTCCTGGAGCTCTCTCTATAGACCAAGCTGCCCTTGAACTCAGAAATCCACCTGCTTCTGCCTCCCAAGTGCTGGGAATAAAGCCATGCGCCACCACTGCCCAGCTTCGAGTCTAACTCTTAATGTAAAGTTCGGCTTTAAATGATACTGATGAACACTCACTGACCAACTGTAATCAACACTGGAGGAGGGGTAAGAAAGCAATGGAGGATGAGGTACAGGGGAAGAGTCTTTCTGCAACATAAAACTGAACTAATAACTACAGTCAATAAAAGCAAAAGAAATGTGGGTATTTTGGTATACTCAAATTTTATGACAAACTGTTTATCAAAACAGTTCTTATCAAAGCACAAATTCTTTGTGAAGACCAGTTTAGAACTATGCCTGCCACTGCCTGTATCAAAAACATGTAGCACACATGCCCAGAACTCATAATGTCACAGAAGAATGAGGTGCGATGAAACAATTATCAAATTACTGAGTTTCTGAAATTGGCCTACTCATATTTGATACCTACATGTCTTTAACATTCTTTACTGTACTCTCATGTTCACTAGCTTTCCTGAGTAAAGAGATATCGAAAGAACAGAAATGTTCAAGAGAGCAACAAAATGGCTTAAAAGGGCTCACTGCCAGTCACTGCACAGCCAGCCCTGGCCGCCAGCTCAGTGCCCCCATGCACTGAGGCCTTTCCACTTTCTGGAACACTTTCCTCACATCTTGCAGCCACTCACATGGGTGCTTTGTCATCTGGTTCTCTGAGAAGTTCAGGTTTTGAGTCTGGCTTTACAGGTCTTATCTCTGATACTGACCTTGTGAAATGATCAAGGCTTACGGGGGATATGACACTCCTACCACATTCTGATTTATCTAAGCAAACACTATGAAAAAACAAAAATATGACTGTGGGAACAATGCTTTAGAATGGGAAGATGTAAACAAATCTGGATAACATTAAAAAATTTAATGAGATTGAGGAGTGGGAGAGATGGTGTAGTAGTTAGGAAAACTTGCTGCTCTTCCAGAGGACCTGAATATGGTTCCCTGCACCCACACTGAGCCAATCACAACCTGCATGGAGCTCTAGCTTCAAGAAGATGTGATATCTCTGACCTCTGTGGAGGGGCACAAGCACTCACACAAACAAACAAAACACACAAACATACTTTGAAAAAAAATTTTTTAATGAATAAAGTTTAAGTCATTTTATAAGAAGCATGGTAGTATCAATTCAAGTTGGCATCCCAGAGATAATTAAATAAATTTTCTTTTTGTTTTGCTCTAAATTATACTAATTTATTATTTAAATAAAATGTTCTTAATCAAGAATTCAGAAATTTTTTCTGAATCTCAAAAGGATTTCTCTCATGAAAAAAAGCAAAATTCTGCCAATACTCTTCTGTCTTGGTATTTCTAAAATGCTCAAGCGGATAGTCGAGGGAATGAAAAGTACAAAGAATTTAACAACTTTGATATTACAGCTAATATCATCCAAGGTAGCCATGTCCTGCAGAGAATTAAAGTAATATATATATATTACACACACACACACACACATATAGTCAAATCAGAAATAAAACTATATGTAAAATCTTAAATGCAAAAGTAACAACCCTGACTTTGGATACACAGATAACAGGATTATTGAAGATATGAGAAAACACATCTTCCTATAGTTGCATTGCATGGGAAGTTTCTGTCATGGCTAGGTTAACTTCCATATGTTAAGAGTCAATGTTATCTATTCTAAAACCAAGACAAACGCAGTAACTATGGTGACACTTGTGAAGAACCTTTAATGATTCTATTTTTCAAACTCTGCAGCTGAGGTTCATTAAGGAATCAACACACCACTTATTTTCAAAACGAAACATACTGTTAGGGATAACATTCAGGGGTAGGGGGTTCATATCAGGTGGGAGGCTATAGGCTATAATCCTGGCACTGTAGGAAAGTAGGGAGAAGAATTATAAAAGTTATGGTTAATGGGGAAGGGAAACGAGATGGAGTGGGACAGGAAAGAGGTCAAAGATCAGAGTGCAAGTCTGTGCAGTTAGGAACAAGATTTGCTCTTGGAAACCATAAAGTCAAAAATAAGAGAATGTTTATACATTCATATGTGTGTGTGTGTTACTTAATAGAAATGTTTAATAAATGCATATTGATAGATCAAGAACCAATTGGGGAATAGGACCTTAGCATCAGAACCACCCCTACATCTCACCTTTTCTGTCCAATAAAATATATTCTCTGAGAGGGGGCTGGTAGAGCGGCCCGTTTCCAGGACTTAAAACAGGGTATCAAAAGCTACACACTACAAATGCACAATAATCAGGAAAGCTTAGAGTCATAAATAATTTTACAAATTCAATTACAAATTTGAAATTTGTTTAAAGCTGACAGTTTTAAAATGATTGTTTTTAGTATTTTAAGATTATATCATAATAAAACTGTTCTGTAATATAAAGTTAAATATCAAGACATTGCATCAAATTACTGTCCAGGACCAAACAGTATGTGCCCAAAAAATACACACTGAAGAAATGTAATATAATGCATATATCTCTTAGAAAAACCTAGTAATTCATATGAGATAAGGAAAGTAAGAATTTGATCTTCAAGATTATAAATATAGAATTCGAGATAAAGTAAGCTCATAGATGACATGATTTTAACACACAATCAAAGATAAATTAATCCTCTAAGCTAATATACTTTTGAAATTATTTTAAGTCAAATTATCTTAAATTTAAAAGGCACAATATGATACATACACACACACATACACACACTATTATACATGTGTGTTACATGTTCCTTTGCCAAGTCATTCGCTCATTAGCGA
Organism: Mus musculus; assembly: GCF_000001635.26. Lineage (NCBI taxonomy): Eukaryota > Metazoa > Chordata > Mammalia > Rodentia > Muridae > Mus > Mus musculus. Next base: position 44,873,794 of record NC_000083.6, on the reverse strand, counting down.
TCAGCCATATGAGGGCAGGCCTGATGGCAGACCCCCTTTACCCACAGCACTTGCAGTTGGGAGGCAGAAGCATATTGATCTGTGGGTTCGAGGCCAGCCTGATCTACATAACAGGATGCAGGCCAGCCAGGGCTACATACATAATAAGACCACAATCTCAAAATTAATTTATTAATTAATTAACAAACACAAAGACCATACAGAAATCTGTGGTACCATTTTGGTCTTTATATGGAATATGTTGATGTTTCTCAAATAACATGCCTTCAAAACCAAGAAGAATCTATTAGCTCTATAATTTATAGTTATTTTTTACTAAACTTATTAGTGACAAAAACACAGCTTTCAATCATCATTTATACTGTTAACTATAATCTTGTGAGGTACCATTTTTCAGGTGAAGTTTTACAGATGTAATACTGGGAACTTGCAAGTTTTCAATAATATTTCTTTTTCTTTTTTATTATCTTTATTCTTATACACATTTGTGGGTTTTGTTTTAAATGAACTGGCAGATAAAGGCTCTTTGTGGCAGGATAACAGGAATGGGGCGAGAACGAAGATATGGAATGAGGCTAAGTTACTGCACAAATAGTGGCCAAACAACTGTGTGATTTTGTAATAAGTGGACTAGAGAAAAGGTGGCAGGAATGGATGTGGATGAAGAAAGGTGGTAATGATCAGAACTTTGAGTCTGTATTGGAAGATTGCTCAGTCAGGGAAGAGTTTGCCATGTACCATGAAGACCTAAGTTTGGATATCCAAAACCTACCAACAGCCATGTGCATCAATGCATGCTTGTATTGGGGAGGCAGAGGCAGGAGAATCCTTAGAACTTGCTAGTCTGATTTTAGTTTCAGGGTCTGTGAGAAATACTCTCAAACTAAGGTGAAGAGTGATTAAGAGAGACATCCATAATTGACCTCTGGCTTTCACACAGACATACACACATAAGCACACATATAGATATACTCAACAAAAGAAGAAAAGGAAGAACTTCTCAGTTGTGCAGGTAGGTGGAGGGTAGTGTGTGTCTTAGCCACCTCACTTTGCCTGTGTAGTATTGTCGGGGCAGACGAAGGAGGAACTTGCTTGGCTTTTCCCAAAGTCTTATGAAAACCTAGAGCCTTGACACTCAGGGCTCTGGGAATATTACCATGTTCTGTTTTCACCATGAAATGAAAAACACTGCTAACCACTGGGAATCAGCGATAAAGCTCTTACGTAATGGTAAGGACACTTATTTGCAGGACAGAAAATCAATTCCATCAGACTAAAGCCATCATTTGGATTCTGAATAATGTCGTGTTTCTTTTTATTTATAAATATGTCTTGGCTTTATAATTTCATTATATTTAAATGTCTGGAGTTTCTATCTAGAAGGCTAACAACTTGGGTTAGTGAGGGAAGTAACCTGAATTGTAGGACTACTGTGATAAGTGTTGTAACAGACCTTGCCTCCTTGCTTACTCCGTTTTCCTACTAGTATGAGGATGTTAATGACAATCTCAACTGTGGGAGTGTTGGGGGAAGAGAAGGGCTATCAATTGGTTGAGCCTGGTACCTGGCATATGACTAGCATTTACACTCTGGCAAGGGGCTGGCACAGGGATGATAACTGGTTTCTGTCCGTCAAAAGCAGACTTTGGGTTCAACATTTTAATCTATCATATAAGACAAAAGAAGCCTGACATTCTATGGGTGCCAATAGTCCCCTGTTTTGAAAAATGGAGTAGGGGGTGCTTGCATGGCTTTAGGACTTAGGCTACCATTCTAAAAATACTGTCCCGCAGCTGTTTAAAATTTATTTTTTTAGACCATAGCACCACTGTTTGGTTGTTTCCAATTTCTCAGACCACAAATAGTAAAAGTGTACTCAGTCTACTGCAAACATAAATAGCAAATGCACGCTTCAGCACTTTTTAAAGGATATGGAAATTGGCAACAAAAACGCAGTTCATGTTGAAAATTTACGACAGCCTGCCATATTTCTTCAGAAATACAATCAGGTAGAAATTAGGAAGATCTCTCCCAGCTGGGTGGTATTTTTATGTTTTTTCACTTATATTTTTGCTCGCTGAAAGACTTTCATTATGCAGCTTCTGGCACTTGATAAAATAGAGCAATGGTACCTTTGCTAAAACCACAGTTTCTCTGGTTATGTTTAGCATTACACAAACATCCTTCACCTTAGATATCCTTTCCCATCGGGCATTTAATTGGACATGCACTGAAAAGATGATCTTTTTCCAGAATAGTATACTTTCTGGATATCATTAACTGGCAGAATTGTGTTTTTGAAACTTCACAGAAGTATATGTGTGCACGCATTTCAACTATTAAGTATTTGGTTCCATAAAAGGTATTGTGAAGATTCAGAGAAAAGGCATGAATACAAAGCAATTCAGACTGACCTGTTGTGCACCTACAACTAAAGGAAGGAAACAAAACAGTAGGAAATATGTAAAAGGCCACAACATGAACTGTATGTCTCTTAACTGTTCTGGGAATGTAAGAAATAACACAACCTCTGACTGTAGGTTTCAAGAAAGAAAGAAAACATTCATGGTGTGTAAGGTTGTTAAATAAGTAACACATAAAGTTAAATTCAACAAAGAAAAACAGTTTTAATAACTAGGAATAAATATTCAAAGTCTATATCTTACTTCAATGTTAACATATCTTCCTTTGCATAGGTAAACAAGAAATACTAAAAATTTTAAAACCCGTAGAACTTAACACTGAAGGAACAGACGATCAAATCATTAAATACCTGGAGAAAAAAATAGCACTTTGTAATTTTAGAGAATTTATTTATATATTTTGCTTTTCTTGAAAAAAAAAACAAATGAATAATTCAAAACTTGGTGATTTGGGGTATGGTGTCCCATGCCTGTGGTCAAAGGATCATTTGAGCCTAGGATCTAGCCTGGGCAACATGAGAACAATTCTCAAGAACAAACAAAATTTAATGACAACAGTCTACACTTCACTCTACTTATTTAAATTGAGTTCAAAGGAAAGAAAGCCTAACAAACTACTTTAAGGGGCCACTGCTCATCATCTGAATTTTAGCAATCTCACTTCATAGATAAACATTTTCATATTCACTATGTACATGTTTTTTCACTGCATGAGAGTATGTCTTTTGAAAGACACAAGTTCAGTTATACTACTACCAAAAATTTAAAATTTCAATTTGTGCAGTGGAACAAAACTAAGATTAGCTGAATGAAAGAGACATCTAAAATGCTCTTGAGTATTGGTAAAAACTCAATGTATTGCTTTCTTAGCTCACTGAAAGCAAGATTAAGACTGAGATCTACAGGCACTGTGAAGCCCTTTTCTACCGGCTAAGCAGTGGCTCTTTCCAATCTTCCACTAAACGTATGATTTGGCCAGATAATGTTGAATGTGCAAACTGAAAAATGGACCTATAAATTCTGAGTTAAATATCAAAGAAAGTAGAAGGATCAGATTATACCATAGCTTAAGACAGGTAGCCGTGTGTTTGTCTCCTCCCCACTAGCACTCACTGAAAAAAGAAACCTATGAGTCTGGGTTAGTTTTACCCTATTTTAGATGCTGGGTAGGAGACACAGTTCTGACAGTATGTCATGACTGTGGTTCTAGGGTTATCTAGAAGTCACAGTTATATCTTTTGGTCTGCTCAATGATATAAGTAAGGTTAGCTTCTCAAAATGGCTCATTATTGCTTTAGAATGTCATTTAATCATGTTTTCCTAAAAATAAGAGTAGATCTAATCAATATGAAAACTAGAAACATAATAACATTTTTCAAAGGGATTTTTAAGTGGGAATTTATGTTCTAGTGATGCATTTTTCTTATGTGAAACAAGATCACTTTTACAAAATTGAATGTTATTTTATATTCAGAACAGCAGAGAATAAAGAATGAAAGTATAAGTATCTACTTCATTTGCTATAATAATAAGTTCTGAAATGGAAAGAAATACAGAATTCAACACTGGCAGCTAATGGAACATACAAACCTTGCAATTTAAAACGAAAAAGCTTCCTCCTGATACTGTATAATCGCTTTGGGTTAAAAAAAATTTTCCCCTTAAATTAACCATGAGAAACGGAGAGAATGAAAAAGAAATCACTGCCAACACATTACAAGGACTTACTGAATATTTAACGTATGGAAACAAATCTAGATTGGGAACCTGGGCATGGCCACACAGGAGTGAGCCATGCCTCATCTATGACAACACACAGAGCCTGCATCTCTGAATGGAGGAGGTGCACTGATCCTGAGAAAGCTCCCGAATAGTGAGTTGATTAGAGCATCTGACAGTTCCTTCCATAGTCTGTGAGTGGTCTGAGGAAAGCCATCCTACCTGAAACTATGGCTATGGTGACACCAACATTAATTAATTACAATCATATAGTAGGCATCTGTCCCTTTCGAGGATGCACAATAACCTCCACCATCATGTTTATCATGAGCTCTAGACAACCAGAAACCAATCACATGCTCAGAGTTAGAGACATGGGAGGAAATCGCTACCATTAGACTGAGGACATCCTCTACAAATGTTTCCACGGCTTTATCACAGTTTTAAATCCTAACAAGTAATTACATAGTACTCCCTCCTACTTTTAAAATTTTGTTTAACTGAAGGTAGTGACCTATATTTATTTTTAAATATTTTTTAAATGTTCGTTTAGCTGGATTGAATATCTATACATAATTAATAGTTACTTGGAATATAGTACATTTAATTTTTCCTGCACCCTCCCTGCAAAAATTACCATAATTTTAAACTACTTTTTCACATCATTTGGAACTTAAATTACATACAAGTAATGTAATCTAAGACCTTTTCTGTCTGGTCACTTGAGGAATTAGCAATTAAAGAATGAATTTTCATGGTCAGTTATATCTTCATTTTATGAAAAAGTAATTTTTCATATTAAGACTGTTTCCTGGGCTTTTTATAGTTTAAAAAAAAATTACTACTTTGGGAGCAAAGACAAGGACTTGGGAAGACAGCAGCCTCCTTTTGGGTCCCAGGCAGGCCAGCAGAGAAGCCCTCCAAGGTGGGAGAGTGACAAGGCAGGCAGTTCAACAAGAGGCAGTAACTGCAGGAGCTCAGGGGAGCACCCTGTCATGTTACTTAAACCACTGGTCACCCGGCACCAGCTTCTGTTTCACTGTGAGTGTTCTATCTTTAAACATGATAGTCCTATCTTCTACATGTCAGTAGCACCAGAAGCATTCATAATTCAGAAATGTTTTCCATTTTTGCAATGCAGGATTTTAAACCTGACTTTAAAAAAAAACCAGTTAAAGCCTGTATTTCTTTAAGACCAGAGTCTTATTTATGGGAGTCTGTGGCTTAACTGAAAACAATTTTTCTGTTGCAAGAAAAGTCAGTCAGTATGAGTCTGAAATGTACAAACTAGCGCCCATCCGCCAATAGAACCCTGTGGAAAAGGCACCAAGATCAATGTTATAACTCTCATTAATTAAATCAGAGACTTGAAACTAAAAGTCAAACTAGAGAAAATAAAACATTCATAATTTTTAAAATTACAATGTATCATAAATGTAAACACATGTACTACATCACTTATTTAGGTCAGCAAATACTTAATAAAGCCAATATATGTAAATATGGTGAGTGCCAGACTTATGACGCCATGACCCACCCCTCATACAACAAGCATGTAGAAATTCCTCAGTGCTATTGTGCAAAGTTTGTTCACTAAATACTCGTGTATAATTTACTTATTTCTAAAATGTTAGCAATATTAAATAAAAGTTTAAAATTGGTATGTTAATTGAAAATAAGAATGAATTAATGAAAAATTAACCCACAACCAAAATATTTAATAAAGTAGCTATAGTATATAAATATCACATAATCTTAAAATCAGTATTTATATTAACTACCTCACATACATGCTAAGGAAACCTACCAGGAATGAGCTATGAGAAACCATTTGCAGTCAAAATATGCTGCACTTAACAGATGAGCAGAAACACTCAAGAACGTCAGTAGCACAGACACAAACCAGTGGGCAGTGGGGTCCAGAGGTCTCTGTCCATGAAGGCCTACCTATCTTTGTACACATCACAGCAACACAGGAATCCTTAACACAGGAAGATTTAAAACAAAACAAAAAGACAAAAAAAAAAAAAAAAAAAAACACAAAAAACCAGCACTCACTGCTATCATTTTAAAAGCAAATTTGTAGTATTTACATACTTGATTACCCCCAAACCTTCTAGAAAATTAATATAGTTGTAATAAATGATCATTCTCTATCTTTTACCACCTATATTAAAAATAACAAGATGAAATGAGCAATTGGTTTTAAGTAACCATGTATAAATATTCATATAAATTCATAGATGTCACTGTTATGAGAGGATAAAAATTTCAATCTAAGCAAAATTGTTAAAATAAAAAAATGTTCTGGTTGTAAGTAACTCATATATAAGAAAATAGTTATATATCTACATCTTTCCTTATCTTAATTTATTGAATTTTTCATACTTAAATAATACAGATAGCATAATCATACACTATTAAACATAATCATACATTATTACACCTTATTGTAAAATAATAGTTATTCTATAACTGTCTTCTGCATTAAAAAACAAAACAGAAATTCTACAGCAAGCTATAAGAACTGGCAAATGCAAGTGTGCTCACTCAGCAACTGAAACATGAGCCTTCCGTTTCATTGCTGGTTTGTTGTTCACTAAGAAAAAGTGGCTTCTTTCTCAATGAATGATGCTTCCTATTTGGATAAACACGGGAAGTCATGCCACCAACAGAATGTGATTATCTATAGTGAGAGTTAGTTACTCTGTGTCCCCTTCTAAACAATAAATTAACATATCAACACCCTCCAACACATTTGTATAAACATTAAAATACAATCTATCAGAAAGTGAAAGGCATAATGGGGTTAATTTTAGAGTGTGCACACAGACTTGAGCTGCCCAGTATGGGATGGACTAGAATGAATGTATTGGACACATGATGTTACTCATTCTACAGGAAGTACAGAGAAGGACAGAGAGCCAAATCTTCATTCACATCAAACATTCGTGGACGCCGCTGTAATTGAAAGACCGTTTCCAAACAGATAGCTACAGACTTCAGTTTCCATTAAAATAATATGCCTTCACATCTGCTCCAACAAAAACAGTCCTGTCCTTAAGCTTTACCAAAATGCCTTATGCTTAATTTTGTAAAATATTACCACTTTGTTTTGCTTTAATTTACAATTAGTTAAACTAATAAAATGTTGTTCAAATTTCCAAATTATGTTAACATGTTAGAAAGTGCTACCATGGTGCCTAATCAACATTTTACACCAGTGGCTTTCCAAGCTTTCAAATTTCACTTGCTTCATGCAACTTCCTAGAATGATACAAATCATATAAATTTTCAATTACAAATTTGATTATACCTCCTCCCAAAAGAGGATCAATTTTACAAATCAAGCTTTCATACTCAATGCTAACAGTTCTCACTTTTTGAACCTATACAATAATTAGAAATTAAATATAAGACAACACATAGGCTATTGGGTCATGATATATTGTAACAGTATCTAACTGGTGATGATGCATTTCTTGAAACTTATAAAAGAATGCAAACATGTTAAGAGTACAGATAACTATGAAATAAATTAAAAGAGGTTTTAAAATCCATTATTTTAAAAATAATAAGAGAATTAAAAACACAGAGAAAAGGAAAACAATAGAGGCCTTCATCCTTCCTTGAGAAATACTGAAACAGCTGACACTGACAACACAACTTTAATCTACTATTTATCTGACAGTAAATTCAAAACCATTAATAAAGTTAATGGAAACTTAATCACATTGCTTGTACTCAATGATGTTTTTGTACTAAACAGTCAAATGTCCCATTTAGAAAGACTGCCTAAATAATTTTATTCATAAACTTTTCCTAATAGCTGAAACTATAAAAATGTGCAATATCACTACTCCTCAAAAAGATGCCTACCTTGAAACAGCCTTCACATTTAACGCGGAATACTGACTAAGGTGAGCACAGAAAGCTCCATTCAAAGCAAATCACCAATGCAAGCCACGGGTTTTACTCTTCTCCGAGTTTCAGGTACACGGATTCATCGCTTTGAAAAAAAATGCAATGCAAATTGGAGAAACCTCGCCGTTTATGAATAATAGCCTCTGTGTTGTACCTACTAACGACAAAGCATATTGTACACAATAAGGGCCTACTGATGACAGATTCCACAAGGGAAGTTTTGTCTGGTGGTTTGGAGAGAGATTCCAAAATTATTTAAAGCACAAGTCAAAAAAACCATGGGAGAATATGAAGGTGTGGTGCAGATGGTGACAATGATGGAGAATGTGAAGACAGCATAGGAAAAGACATGGAGGAGGCACACACCCGTACCCAGTAAACCTCAACCCCTCTGTCTCAGCCGTCCTCCTCCTCCTCCTCTCTCCTCTTCCTCTGCTGCTGCTGCTGCCCTCCTCCTCTTCATCCCTCATCCTCTCCTTTTCTGAGCTCAACTACATCGTTCTGAAAGATGCCTTTGACCACCCCTCTATAAAAGTTCTCAAGCACAAAGCTTTTATAGGGATCTTAATGTGAATTCATTTTTAACTTTATTTTAAACTTCGGCTATCTTTAATAAACTGTAAGTTCCACTGGGAAGGAATCTTGAATCGTTCTTGTATTCTACTAGTCCTGAAACTCAAAACAAAAGTCTAAAAGAATAAGTATTTACTGACTGCTAAGGCAAGCAAACAGAGAAGATTTAAAGATGCAGGTGAGCAGGCAGTCAGATGAAGGACTGGGGTCACCATAAATGTATGGCACACAGAGGATCCTGATTTCTGGTGATACTCCTACCACACATCCCCTCCATTTTTGCTTCACTCCTCTCTCTCCAGGGATTTTACATATTGACTCTCACAAAACACTCCATTGAAAGGGGGGGAAAGTTTGAAAGCTGGTGCGATGAGTCATGTCCAAACCTTGACGGTCTCACTCAGACTGTCCTGTCTTCTTGGTAGCATAGCTGACACCCATCTAATAGAAAGCACCCTAGCTACCCAGGCTGAGCTCAAAGCATGGAGGGCCACTCCTGGGTCTCACATCTGGCCAATCGTGTGCTGGTGATTCTCTCTTCCCTCTTTCTCCTCTTGTCAGTTCTCACTGCTGCCAGCTTAAATGAAGGGCTGCGTTTGTTCCTGGAACTAAGCTGCAGCTTCTTAAAGCAGGACACTTGATTCCAGTAACGCTTTGATATACCCACATGCTGGATTTAGATTTCTCAGAGTCCTGCTGTTTTACCAATAATAAAAAACTGGTGAGGGATTGTGGTATCATATCCTAACAAAACCAAAGCCCCTCCCTTGTTCGTTTTTTTTTTTGTTTTGTTTTTTGTTTTTTTTTTTTTAAACTTACTCTAGAACAGTGGTTCTCAACTTGTAGGTTGTGACCCTTTGAGGTGTTGAACAACTTTTTCATTGGGGTCACCTAAGACCATCAGAAAACACAGATATTTACATTATGGTTCATAACAGTAGCAATATTAAAGTTATAAGGTACCAACAAAATTATTTTTATGGTCGAGAGTTACTACAACATGAGTAACTATATTAAAGGGTCACAGTATTAGGAAGGTTGAGAGCCACTGCTCTAGAACCATAGATTCAACATAATGGCCTCCTGTTCTCTTTGATCAAGTTCACCTGTTTTCCTAAAACACACATTCACTCAAGCAGCATGTGTTGTCCTCTCTATGCACATAGAGACCTAAAGTTGCATGGCCCAAGAATGGAAGCACATTGCTTGAGCTCCAGGAGTGAGTTTTAGTTCTTCCTCCATTTCTGTAGTTTGTATGTCCACTACACGGGGCAGCACCCACAATGTGCATCTTATAGATGGATACTCAAGGTGGCAAAGTCAGCTGGTAGTGCTGGTAGTAATTTACGCCACCTTCCAGATTTTTCTCATAGTCCAGCTGTCTTCACAGGGGCCATCTTAGCACAATTATAAAAGAGGATTCTACATGCAAATGCAATTGAGTAAAATTAGTATTCCATTATATTAAGCTTTAGCTATTTGTGTTTTTTCTTGTTAAAGATGCCTTCATTTAATAACCATTTTCTGGGATGCTGCCATGTGCTGAAAAGAATCTACCTTAACAGGGAAGGCTGATGAGTCCACATGAATAGTCAAATGCATACCATACACCGCGTCAGACAGCAGGTGCAGGTACCAGTGAAGGGAGCAGATGCTATCGTAAATGTGGTAACTTATGAGGCCTTCAACGATGATGTAGTCTTGAGGAAAAGCCATGAAGGAGGTAAAGACGTAGGGAGTGTGAGGATCTCCAAGTAAAGATTCTAACAGGCTTTTAAGTACAGAATGGCCCTAAGGCAGTTCAGTTGCAGTGTTCTTTGTAGGATTGTAAGCAGATGGTAAGAAAGATGCTGCTAGCACTAGGAACAAACACCAGAAGATGGGAGTCATCTGCCTAGCTTGAAACATGCAGCTTTCATTCCTATAACAAGAAAGAGTTCTGAACTGGAGCAAAGGGACATCGTTGGGATTTCTGAAGTTTCTCTGGTCATCATATGAAGATTACAGTGAGGGGTAGGGACAGGGCTAGGGGTTGAAAATCAAAGGGAAAGACAGATAGGGTTTTCTTTAAAACTCCAATGGAAAGGCAGTGGCGCCAATGATTCAATGTGAGCAGAAAATAGATATATGATGAGAGTTAAGATGCTGTCATTGATTACTACAAGATAGAGTAGACGGAAAGATTCCAACCTACACATTTGATCTTGAATCTGCTCCCAAGTTACATAGGTAGCCTATATCTGTATGCTTGTATTCAGCCCGGTTTCTACTGACCTAGTTAGTGCCTACCAGCTGATGACAGATATCACCAGACATTTTGGGTTGTTTGCTTTTAGTTTATCATTATTGTTTTTTGGGGTTGTCTGTCGGCTTTTATTTTATCATTGTTGTGTATGTATGATACATGTAGGGGGCAAAAGTGTACCAGATCACACATGTAGAGTCAAGAGTACAGCTCTGTGAGGTTGGGTCTCTCCTCCCACCTTTCTGTGGACTCCAGGGATCAGACTCAGGGTATTAGGCTTCCCCAGTCATGACTTTCCCTCATAGGCTGTATTCCCAACCCACTTACCTAGACTTTTGGTCATAGTCTTCTGTCTTGTCTTACTCAGCTCTTAACATTTGGCTGCATTCCTTGGCCTTTGGCTTCTTCTCCCATTCTCAGCACTAACAGGGTAGTTGGTCCTCAGTCTGTGATTCAGTTTTCAAAGTCGCATCTGCCTGGAGTTCAACTCTCCTGCCTCCTTTAAGAGTTTCTGTCAACACACTGGGGACCATGCTGATAATCCTAGTGATTGTGTAATTTAAAGATATCTAATTGGATCACATTCATAAATCCCTTTTAGCATGTATAGTAACACATTCGATAGTTCAAGGATAAGGATTATAAACCTCACTGGGTCCTATTAGTCTGTCTATCACAATAATTGAAGGGTTTACGAATATGGGTTTGGTAGTGCTTTTAGATCTATGGTTCCAAGATGACTGCCAAAGCTTGTTATCAAGCCCAAATTCAAGAGGACAGGGCAAAATGAGCTGAGCCCTCAGCTGACCTGAGTCCTTTGATACACTGCCCCCAAAACTCTCCAACCCCAGTGAAGTTCATTCCCACTGATCATTCTGTCAGGACGTGTGTATTAAATGTACTGTTCTGCTTCTTGTTCAAAAAGGGAAAAATCAAAGAAGCTAGAAGTCTTCCACCATAAACAACTACAACTGAAAATAATAACAGAAAATCTGTAAGCATGCAAACTTGAGGTTAGAAAACTCTAAATTTTGTAAAACTTAAACACTTTCATTTCTTAATATTCCAGAGATATTTTTGTACCATGAAGATAGTTAGGTGCAACTTGTCTGCCCCTCCTGTCTGACTTAGTTCTTCTGTGAAGCTGTAGGAATAGCACAGATCAAACACACACCACACACATGCATTGAGTACATACCAGAAAACCTGCTACTGAGCTACTTGCTCAGTCATGGTCCTGTGACTTATCATTCATCCATCCCACAGGGCTCTTCATACCATAACTTCTTATCATGATGGCATCGAGAATTACATTGCTAACATCAAAGCTTTGAAAGACACACATAGCATTCCTCTTCATTATTAAGATGCATATTCTAGGTGCTAAGGAGTTGACTCAGTTGCCAAGTGCTTGGATTGCAAGCTTGAGGATGTCAGATCTGAAGAACCGCAACACAGAGGTAAAAAGGCAGGTATGGCAGCACACACCTGTATCTCAGCACTGGGAAGATGGAGACAGGGAGATCCCTAGGGCTTCTCTGCTAGCCAGTTTGGCCAATCAGCAAGTTCCAGGTTCAGTATACACATAAAAGATTCCTACTTGTCCCTTAAACACATTTAAGTTGCCTATGCCTGAACCACAAAATGACCCTGAAGCCCAATACAAATGGCAGCCTGTGCTTATCCAGCTATATTTAGGCTAATTAAAAGAAATAGTCTAGTAGGAAAGTTTAACATACTTGGTCTTCTACATGATTGCTCACTTAAAATCATGATTTATAGCCGGGCGGTGGTGGCGCACGCCTTTAATCCCAGCACTTGGGAGGCAGAGGCAGGCCGATTTCTGAGTTTGAGGCCAACCTGGTCTACAAAAGTGAGTTCCAGGACAGCCAGGGCATTACAGAGAAACCCTGTCTCGAACCCCTCCCCCCCAAAAAGTCATGATTTATTTTATGTAGTTCATCTCTTCCATGCATTTCTTATGCAATTTCTCAGGCCCATATTGGTTGCTTTCTTTTAGCTGAAACATCTCTCTTGCTGTTCCCACTTCTACTCAGTAAATCAGTCATCAGGACTCCAACACAAGGTGTCCCTTTTCCTGGAAGCTGCCCTTCCGGCGGTCTCAGTTCTGGCACTAGCCTTGAAGGTCTGCATGTGCACGTACAGGCCTGTGCAAGAGATCCATAGCTCTCGGGGTCTTCTTACTAGTTTTTTTGATTATCTGTACTCAGCCTTGGTGCCCTCTTGTTTCCCTTGGCTTAAGAATCTCAACACACTGCCCTACATGACAAGTCAGGATCCACCCTTCAAACAGCTCTGAGCACACACACTCTAGTGTTCAAATGACCCCAGAGTGGCTATCTAGACAAGAGAATACAGCAGACACAGAAGGTTTGGCTGTGTGTGTGTGTGTATATATTATATATAGCTGTGTTTTATATATAAAATCTACTTCATTAGGATTCAAATGAAAAAGAAAATGAGCCATTTGTAGTTTACAGAGGGAAAACATAAATGGCTAAAACATTTTTCAATGTGCAGTATCAGTAAAAAAAAAAAAAAAAACACATGTAGATCAAACAAATTAGCAGTCTTATTTGGCAAAGACAAAATGTATTGGTAAATTGCCAGGGAAACAAATATTCATAGCCACTGTTAGTGAGCAGAAATGGACAGACATTAAAAATTTTGATAATGGGACTGAGGAGGTGACTTAGTCAATAAAGTGACTACTGTATAAGCATGCAGATGTCAGTTCAATCCCCAGTTTTAGTACTCACATTAAAACAAAACAAAACAAACAAAGCCAGGTGTGACAATCTCTCAGGCAGGAAGCTGTAACAAGAGGATCTCATAGGCTCAATACTCAGCCTAACCTAGACAAACACGCAAGCTCCTGGCTCTGTGAGACAACCTGTCTTACCAAAATACAGTAGACAGCAATAGAAGACAACCACACACATGGGCACACACATGCACATGCATACATGTAAAAGACATATACACTAGAAACATTAGTTATAATTCCAAGTTTCTACCCTGTGAAAACCCTGGTCTCACTTACTGAACTGAAGTTTATGACTAACTTCATAAAGAGTTATTAAAGACAAAGAAATTGACTAAGTGCTGGCTGACTAAGTCTGTAACCATGTAAGTGCCTGGTGTTCTTAGCCTTAATTACAAAAGAGAAAATGTAAGGGCTGGGGAGATGGCTCAGAGGCTAAGAGCCTTTCTTTCTTGCTTAAGGACCTAGATTCAGTTCTCAGCACCCACACAGCAGTTCACAACCATTCCCAGCGACTGTAACTCCATTCCCAGGGGAGCTAGAACCACTATCTGGACCTGGAGGGCACTAGATATACACATGGTACACAGACATACATGCAGGCAAAATATTCAAGCACATAAAATAAAATCTTTTTTTAAAAGAAATGTTAGAATGAAAACAATGGCTTGATCACTGATTCCTTATATTTACTATATGATTTACTATATTCTCATTGTGACTCAATGCACTATGGGAAACTTTGAAACTTGGTACTGAATAAAGATTACTTCAAAGCTCCTACAAAGCATTGAAGTTTACATAAGTTACTACTTAAATGTAAACAGCCATGCCAATAATGTCATTAGCATTCAAAATAATTCCAAGATTGTAAAATGAAAAAAAAAGTTAACATATTGAAAGCAATTAACTCCAGGAAGAGGTCGAAACAATAAAGCAATGTATAAATGAGCAAGCATAACACAGAACACTGTATCAAAGAGGCCAGTGACCACCCAAGTACAGAGCAGCTCAGAAGGAAGAAATCAGTTCTCTACAACACCTTAGGAAAAAGTTTACATGTGGCCACACACATGCCCAATTCATGCAGTTTGAGAGGAGAGAAAATAACTGGGGGAAAATTATCTAAAATTTAAGCAAAAGAATAAATTATGCCAAACAGGAAAGTCATGTGACTGACAGCAGTAAAATCTGAAGATAATAAAATGGGGGAAGGAAGTCAGCTCTAACACTAAGAAACACGAAAGGCGTGAGAACATTCCTGCCCGGTGTTAGGTTAACTCTCTGGAGGGAAACACTGAAAACACACCGTCGTAAAATATGGATCACAGAGTATTGAGTAGCTTAAAATGAGATGTTTCCAACCCACCTCTTATGAATAGTCAGGAGAAACACGTTTATGAGGACATTGAGGGTGGCTGTTAGATACCAGTTCACAAAGTAAAGTAGGGAAACCAAGTGCCAAGAGCATAAACAGCCCGAACTTCCTGCAAGGTAAAACATGTCCATGAACTATTTACTATGCCTATACTCTCAGCAATTGGAAGGTGGAAGAAATAATAACTGGAGACCAGCCTGGGCTACATAATCAGACTCTCTCAAAAACATAAGAAAAGTGAAAAAAACAAAAACAAAAACAAAAACCCACACACATTTAATTATCTGCTTTCTAACGTTCCCAAAGAAGCTGAGCACACTGTACTTACAACAAGAGCTGGCACCAGTAGTGTGGTTCAGTGGGTAGGGCTCCAATCCCCGTGCCTGTGCTGTGCGTAGCACGTGCACATGAGCGCCTCCCATGCATACTAAAGAAATGAGGATGAAGATGAAGACTGACGATATTGTGACCTTTAAGATGTTTTAGCTTTTAACTCCTTAAGGGTAAAAAACAAAACAAAACAAATTACATAGCTAAAAGCTCTAAAGCATTGCTATCACTGCTTATACATCAAACACTCTAACCACTTCTTCAGTGCATGATAGCACACTAATAACATTCCACTCATTCCCACAAACAACAGTATATGTCATTTATATAGTGCTCTGGGATGGTTTTAATACCACTGAGACATGTGTCCTGACAAAGCACAGTCACATTAACATTTTATTCTATTATTTTTAAGTAAATTAAGGAATTTGTACTTAAAACTTTGATAGAAAGTTCTTAATAAAGTACTGGGGGGGGGGAATCTTGGAGAATCATTTACCTAAAAAACACAAAAGAGTGAAATGTTTGCTATATGCTATAAAATGACATTTTCCCGTGATTTAAAGTTATGTTTTAAACCAAAACAAAAATTATTTAAAAAAAAACCAAAACTAATGATAAAGTTAATATTTAAGAGAGAGACAGTTAAGGTAACCTAAGTAGAAATAAGAGTGTGGGGCTTCACCTGAAGAATCAAAATGCTGCGGCCATAGACTCCAAGTCACTTATGGCCAAAGCAATCAATATGCAAATTATGTGTCATTAAATAAAATGTACTAAAACATGCTGTAAATCAAGAGAAAAACATTCATATAGGCAGAAAAGCACTCATATAGGAAGAAAAGACTAGAAAAGTCGATAGAAAAAATGAAATGAGAAAAAAATCTGTAATATTAAACTAAGTTTCATGAAAATAGCTAAAATATACCATTTAAGAGGTCAGGGTTGGACAGTTTATATAAAAATAATCCTTTGTGTAACAGATGTCTAAGATAATAAAGTATATTAATTATCCAAATTCTATATTTTATAACATCTAAAAGTATCAAAATAGCACACCATACTCCATACACATAATGTAACGAACACATCTGCTCTGTACAGACTATATTCTTGTTGGAATTTCTTCTAATTATACCCTCCCTGGTACAAAGAGAGGGAGGTAGTGTGGGCCATGAAAGCAAAGCAAGTAAAACACACACCAATACATGAACATCAGAGCCTCAACACTGACGTGAATAATTAGACTTCAGAGACAGGAACGAGACACAGAAAAAGGCATTGTGTTACGAACAAAGAGTCAACTCAGTAGGAAAACAGGACGATTCTATAGATGCTAACCTGTTGTGGATCAGGTTTAATGCTTGTATTATGTTATTTGGGTTCCTATATGTGAAATGCTGAGGGTCCCTGCCCTCCAGCTAATTCTGACTGGTAAATAAAGTTGGCAGCAGCCAATGGCTGGTCAGGGAGCCAGAGGTGGGACTTTAGAATTCATGGGCAAGGTGACCAAGGAAGAAGCAGAATTGCCCTGCTGAGAAAGGCTTGAGAACTGCAGGAAGAGATACATATCAATCATGTAAGATCCTGGGGACAGTGGCACTGCTCCCCCCACCACACACTGGGTCAGGGGTAGCAAAGCTAGAATACAGATTTTAGTAGGTAATAATTCAGAAGTATCAGAGGGGAGGAAGTTTGAGCTGATTAAGGCATATTAAATATAAGGCTGTGTGTGTCTGCATACATTTCGTTAGAGATGCCAGAGCTTTGGGGTGGGTAGCAAGGGACTCAGCTGGGGACACTAGAGCAGATTAATCAACTACAACAATACTAACCAAATAACAAAGTCACAAAGACACACAGGAAAACTATGGAAGTCGACGCAGCACCTGTAGATTCCAACAGCTAGAGAACCAGTCAAAAAGTCATCAAAGATCTAAGAACTCTAAACACATACCAAGAACATCAAATTGAAAACATGTTGTAACGGGAGACAGCACATACTAGCAGCTTGACAACACATCTAAAAAGCCCTAGAAAAAAAGGAAGCAAATTCACCCAAGAGGAGTAGATGGCAGGAAATAATCAAACTCAGGGGTGAAATCAACCAAGTGGAAACAAGAAGAACTATTCAAAGAATTAACCAAACGAGGAGTTGGTTCTTTGAGAAAATCAACAAGATAGATAAACCCTTAGCTAGACTCACTAAAGGGCACAGGGACAAAATCCTAATTAACAAAATCAGAAATGAAAAGGGAGACATAACAACAAATCCTGAAGAAATCCAAAACACCATCAGATCCTTCTACAAAAGGCTATACTCAAAAAAACTGGAAAACCTGGATGAAATGGACAAATTTCTGGACAGATACCAGGTACCAAAGTTGAATCAGGATCAAGTTGACCATCTAAACAGTCCCATATCACCTAAAGAAATAGAAGCAGTTATTAATAGTCTCCCAACCAAAAAAAGCCCAGGACCAGATGGGTTTAGTGCAGAGTTCTATCAGACCTTCAAAGAAGATCTAATTCCAGTTCTGCACAAACTATTCCACAAAATAGAAGTAGAAGGTACTCTACCCAACTCATTTTATGAAGCCACTATTACTCTGATACCTAAACCACAGAAAGACCCAACAAAGATAGAGAACTTCAGACCAATTTCTCTTATGAATATCGATGCAAAAATCCTCAATAAAATTCTTGCTAACCAAATCCAAGAACACATTAAAGCAATCATCCATCCTGACCAAGTAGGTTTTATTCCAGGGATGCAGGGATGGTTTAATATACGAAAATCCATCAATGTAATCCATTATATAAACAAACTCAAAGACAAAAACCACATGATCATCTCGTTAGATGCAGAAAAAGCATTTGACAAGATCCAACACCCATTCATGATAAAAGTGTTGGAAAGATCAGGAATTCAAGGCCCATATCTAAACATGATAAAAGCAATCTACAGCACACCAGTAGCCAACATCAAAGTAAATGGAGAGAAGCTGGAAGCAATCCCACTAAAATCAGGGACTAGACAAGGCTGCCCACTTTCTCCCTACCTTTTCAACATAGTACTTGAAGTACTAGCCAGAGCAATTCGACAACAAAAGGAGATCAAGGGGATACAAATTGGAAAAGAGGAAGTCAAAATATCACTTTTTGCAGATGATATGATAGTATATATAAGTGACCCTAAAAATTCTACCAGAGAACTCCTAAACCTGATAAACAGCTTCGGTGAAGTAGCTGGATATAAAATAAACTCAAACAAGTCAATGGCCTTTCTCTATACAAAGAATAAACAGGCTGAGAAAGAAATTAGGGAAACAACACCCTTCTCAATAGTCACAAATAATATAAAATATCTTGGCGTGACTCTAACTAAGGAAGTGAAAGATCTGTATGATAAAAACTTCAAATCTCTGAAGAAAGAAATTAAGGAAGATCTCAGAAGATGGAAAGATCTCCCATGCTCATGGATTGGCAGGATCAACATTGTAAAAATGGCTATCTTGCCAAAAGCAATCTACAGATTCAATGCAATCCCCATCAAAATTCCAACTCAATTCTTCAACGAATTGGAAGGAGCAATTTGCAAATTCATCTGGAATAACAAAAAACCTAGGATAGCAAAAACTCTTCTCAAGGATAAAAGAACCTCTGGTGGAATCACCATGCCTGACCTAAAGCTTTACTACAGAGCAATTTTGGTAAAAACTGCATGGTACTGGTATAGAGACAGACAAGTAGACCAATGGAATAGAATTGAAGACCCAGAAATGAACCCACACACCTATGTGGGTTCATTCGACAAGGGAGCTAAAACCATCCAGTGGAAGAAAGACAGCATTTTCAACAATTGGTGCTGGCACAACTGGTTGTTATCATGTAGAAGAATGCGAATCGATCCATACTTATCTCCTTGTACTAAGGTCAAATCTAAATGGATCAAAGAACTTCACATAAAACCAGAGACACTGAAACTTATAGAGGAGAAAGTGGGGAAAAGCCTT
Source organism: Mus musculus (assembly GCF_000001635.26). Lineage (NCBI taxonomy): Eukaryota > Metazoa > Chordata > Mammalia > Rodentia > Muridae > Mus > Mus musculus. The sequence continues at coordinate 44,854,401 of NC_000083.6, read as the reverse complement.
GAAGATATGGGCACAGGGGAAAAATTCCTGAACAGAACAGCAATGGCTTGTGCTGTAAGATCGAGAATCGACAAATGGGACCTAATGAAACTCCAAAGTTTCTGCAAGGCAAAAGACACTGTCAATAAGACAAAGAGACCACCAACAGATTGGGAAAGGATCTTTACCTATCCTAAATCAGATAGGGGACTAATATCCAACATATATAAAGAACTCAAGAAGGTGGACTTCAGAAAATCAAATAACCCCATTAAAAAATGGGGCTCAGAACTGAACAAAGAATTCTCACCTGAGGAATACCGAATGGCAGAGAAGCACCTGAAAAAATGTTCAACATCCTTAATCATCAGGGAAATGCAAATCAAAACAACCCTGAGATTCCACCTCACACCAGTCAGAATGTCTAAGATCAAAAATTCAGGTGACAGCAGATGCTGGCGAGGATGTGGAGAAAGAGGAACACTCCTCCATTGTTGGTGGGATTGCAGGCTTGTACAACCACTCTGGAAATCCGTCTGGCGGTTCCTCAGAAAATTGGACATAGTACTACCGGAGGATCCAGCAATACCTCTCCTGGGCATATATCCAGAAGATGCCCCAACTGGTAAGAAGGACACATGCTCCACTATGTTCATAGCAGCCTTATTTATAATAGCCAGAAGCTGGAAAGAACCCAGATGCCCCTCAACAGAGGAATGGATACAGAAAATGTGGTACATCTACACAATGGAGTACTACTCAGCTATTAAAAAGAATGAATTTATGAAATTCCTAGCCAAATGGATGGACCTGGAGGGCATCATCCTGAGTGAGGTAACACATTCACAAAGGAACTCACACAATATGTAATCACTGATAAGTGGATATTAGCCCAAAACCTAGGATACCCAAGATATAAGATACAATTTCCTAAACACATGAAACTCAAGAAGAATGAAGACTGAAGTGTGGACACTATGCCCCTCCTTAGAAGTGGGAACAAAACACCCTTGGAAGGAGTTACAGAGACAAAGTTTGGAGCTGAGATGAAAGGATGGACCATGTAGAGACTGCCTTATCCAGGGATCCACCCCATAATCAGCATCCAAACGCTGACACCATTGCATACACTAGCAAGATTTTATTGAAAGGACCCAGATGTAGCTGTCTCATGTGAGACTATGCCGGGGCCTAGCAAACACAGAAGTGGATGCTCACAGTCAGCTAATGGATGGATCACAGGGCTCCCAATGGAGGAGCTAGAGAAAGTACCCAAGGAGCTAAAGGGATCTGCAACCCTATAGGTGGATCAACATTATGAACTAACTAGTACCCCGGAGCTCTTGACTCTAGCTGCATATGTATCAAAAGATGGCCTAGTCGGCCATCACTGGAAAGAGAGGCCCATTGGACACACAAACTTTATATGCCCCAGAACAGGGGAACGCCAGGGCCAAAAAGGGGGAGTGGGCGGGTAGGGGAGTGGGGGTGGGTGGGTATGGGGGACTTTTGGTATAGCATTGGAAATGTAAATGAGCTAAATACCTAATAAAAAATGGAAAGAAAAAAAAAAAAAAAAGAGAAAGTCTACCAGTCTGACAGAGGCAGTTCCTCTGTTGAAGTTCTTTCTTCTTGGGTGTGTCAGGCTGGCAACTGAGCCATCATCAAACACTGTTACTTAAAAGGAGGAAAATGGAGATAGTGCAGTCCTGATCCACCTGGGAGGAGCTGCCCACCCATGAAAGCTATCTGTGGACACTCTCAGTGGGAATTCTACTCCCACATCACAGCAAGAGCTACTTTCTTGAAATGCTTTGTGAAGCTCACTTTCTTTCGCAGTTACTTATGTCTGCTCAATCCCGATCGATACAAGGATTTAAAACTCGTTCATTCTTTGGTAAACTGGTTAAAAACAGTAGGCATATGGCACCAAGTTCCTGACTTTTAACTTGGATCATTTTAAAATTATATAAGTATTTCAACTATGGAGAAGCGCTGGTTGAAATGATACATATTTTGTGGGTTTTTAATCTAATTTCATCATCATGCCATTATATTTTTTAGGCAGTAAACAAGCCCCGTATCAAACTATAACAATTTCTGATTGTCTTCATTTAATTAAGTGAAACTCTCCCAAGGAGATCTCTCTTCTAATTGGAAACTCCTTGATGATACACAAGAGTTTTATAAAACATAATATTCCCATGTCCTTAAAAACCCTAGAACAGGTAAGATATAAGCCTTCCTTCAGTTAACAGCTGGGTGAGTCAGATGCCTCGCAAAATGCTGTACCACCTCCAACATGAGACGTCTGCCCCACAGGAAAGCTTATCAGATTCTGAGAAAGTGACCAAAAAGTGAGTTTAGATTACAAAAAGAGACAAAAGAAGGGAATCAACTCCATAAAGGAACCCTAGGCAATAGGGACCAAAAACTATATAAGCAACATGTACAGAATACTTTAAATTACTATGGGAGGTTTTTTTTTTTTCTGAATCAATATAGGGGTTTATTCAATTATGTTTTAGCCTCCCCTACTTTATAAAAACTATAAATTTAATAGCAGAAGAGCTTAAGCAACTGGGAGATGGCTCAGCAGGCAAAGCCAAGCATGATGGCCTGAGTTCAATTCCTGAGACTCACATGGTAAAATGAGACCCAACTCCCATAATCTGTCTTCTGGACTCCACAATGCAAGAGTACACACACACACACACACACACACAAATAATAAATAAATAAATAAATAAATAAATAAATAAATAAATAAATAAATTGTGAATGTTTTAAACTATCCATAAAGAGCAACTGTACCCGTTCTCTACATACATTTGTTTTAATGCTCACTAAAGTACTAAAATTCAGAATAAATTCCCTTCTGAAAGCTGCTTGGCTCAAGTGACATTACTGAGAAACAAACTTGTACATACTAGTCTAAATACTATTAAGGATAAAGGGTAGCTGTTAAGAAATAGAAAATGTAATCATCTATAATTTGATTAGCTTTTATATTCAGAGGAAAATCAGAGTCATCTTCTAAATGTTTGTGCTATCTGCATTATGCTGCTTTTAGTCCATGAACACTATTATCATTTTTGTGGAGAAACTGATAGAAAACAGATCAACTGCGGTAAAATGATCCAATCCATTTGAAAATTTGTTTTCAGTTTTCCTTCACAAAAAGGCTTGCAAATACATGACTGCTTCCCACCTACATTATACACCATAAACTTAACAGCATGCAGACATATACTTTACATTTGCAGATAAAAGCAATCCACCTAGGAACCACAACAATGATAGGTACAAATCAGGCTATCACAGAACAGGAGAATAAGGAGCTGGAGCAGACAAAACTCACCATAGAGACAAACGGTAAGAAACAGATGACAAAGAAAGAGACAGAATCATCAGACAAAAAGGCAAAAAGGAAACAGGAAAGGGCAGACAGGATAAAGGAGAACAGAATTAGGAACAAGCAAGAAAGAGGAGCAAACAATCTCTTTTGAGAGTAAAATGCAAGGTTATACAAGAAACCAGGGACCATGCGGATGGGTGTTTTACTTTATCCAACTGCCTGCCACTGGGTATGTATGATTTGAGTTGGTCCCACTAGGGCTCATGTACTGGAAACATGATAACAGGTTGGCCTGGAAATTGTTATGTCACTTGACCAGCCTTGAACTCAATAATACCTCAGACTCAACTTCTCATTGTTGGGGTTACAAGCATGTGCCACTATATCCAGCTACCTAATAAGAGTTTGAATGTGGGACTAAAACCTACCCACCATACCTTATCTACAACTAATCCACATCTGACGATTAATCTCACTAGTTGTCTCAACCTTAAGCTCATGATTTTCGTGGATGTACTCTAGTAAGTTTTCCAAATTTATACTTTCATCATCAAATTCTGCCCAGAACAGCATTCTCAAAGCAGTACCAAATAGAACACAAGAGCTTCTCAGAACTGCTACATGCTACATAGTATAAAACCCAACTTAGCAAATTCCTCATACACCACTGTTGCACAGAAAAGTACTTACAACGTTAACATTTTGTTTAAAACTCCCAATTATTCTTTTCCCTCAGTTTGTGTTGTTATTCCTGTTAACCTTTTTTCAACCACAATGCACTTTGATACTAATCTAATTTCTACTTCTTCCCCCTATCCTCCCAATATTTTCCCACTTTTAATTATTGAATATTTAAAGAATTTGGAATGAGTTTATGATACACACACACACACACACACACACACACACACACACACATATATATATATATATATGGATGGAGATTGGAAGGGGGTTTACTCAAGGCTCAGAATTCACACTATGGTCATTGTTCCCAGAAGTATAATGATTCTTATCATTACTTTTTTGGATTCTGTGGTCCAGTGATGTACTGGCAGGTTTTGTGTGTCAACTTGACACAGGCTGGAGTTATCACAGAGAAAGGAGCTTCAGTTGGGGAAATGCCTCCATGAGATCCAGCTGTGGGGCATTTTCTCAATTAGTGATCAAGCTGGGAGGGCCCCTTGTGGGTGGGACCATCTCTGGCTAGTAGTCTTGGGTTTTATAAGAAAGCAAGCTGAGCAAGCCAGTAAGTAACATCCCTCCATGGCCTCTGCATCAGCTCCTGCTTCCTGACCTACTTGAGTTCCAGTCCTGACTTCCTTTGGTGATGAAAAGCAGTATGGAAGTGTAAGCTGAATAAACCCTTTCCTCCCCAACTTGCTTCTTGGTCATGATGTTTTGTCCAGGAATAGAAACCCTGACTAAGACAAGTGGCATAGTGCAGTTACAACCACATGCTAAAATAAAATTTCAGCAGCAAGCTCAATCTCTAGTTATCTCTAAAACATCTTTTTAAAAATCTTCACTTATAGGTACCATCTAGGAGTAAAACAGAAAGGCGGTCTAAGACCAGGCAATAATCCAAAAGATACATATGAAATCCTCTACAATAAACTACATAATCTTTGCAAGGATTCATGAAAACATACTAAGATTGACCACATCTTAGGTCACAAAAGAAATGTAAATACATATAAAAAAATAGAACTCTTATAAAAGAAATTGAAGAAAATATTTTAAGTGAAATGTAAACAGAACGTATCAGTATTTATTGTATATCCAGAGTAGTGCTAAGAGAACAATTTGTAACATTAAGTGCACATATTACGAAGGGGCTTAAATCAGTAATCTAAGGTGCCTACTTAAGGAAGTAAAAGAGGTAAATCTAAATCAATCAGAAAGATAAGTGACAGAAATTAATGAAATATTAATAAAGAAAACAAAACTCAATGAAACTAGAAAATATTTCTTTTCCAGAATCACTAAAACCAATATCTCCCTAATCAGCAAGAGCTACTATAACAGACCCTACAGATACTAATCAGCAAGAGCTACTATAACAGACCCTACAGATACTAAAAGTATACTAAGAGGATACATTTTTTTAAACATATGAATATAACTATGGATAAATTCTAAATCATTTCCTAAAAGCACACCAAGCTGTAAACCTTTAGGAAAACAAGAATCAACCTTGCAAACCTTCCATTGCCTTCAGAAAAGCCAGACTGCAGCAGAGTCTGCATCTGTTTACCACACTGAAAGGCTCTTTGTCTTCCTTAGGCACTAAATCCTTACCAGCTTCCCTAGAAGCTTTGTATGAATACTGCTTAGTTTAACTTCACCTTTCCTTGGGGGAGCTGGAATTTGACTAGCAATGGCTCATCAGGCAAATACCAAGTGAATGACAAGGCCTAAATAATAATTAAAAAACAAACAAACAAACAAACAAAAAAACCCCGGCACAGTGTCTGGAGTCACAGCAGTGTGAGAGGCAGGAGGATCACAAATTCAATACCCTTAGGAACACAGATGAAAAAGCTTTCAACACAACATTAGAAATTAAACCCAGGTACATATACATATATTACTGAGTGAACAAATAGGACATAAGCCAAGGGTATAAGGCTGGCTCAACACCTAAACATCAAACACCATCTACCTCATAAACAACCAGGGAAGCATGGCGTTCCCTTATCAGATGAAACAGGGAAAGAATTTGACAATTTAGCAGTTGCAAGATTAAAAACCAAGCAGTCTAGAAAATGACCAAACATAAAAGTGGTGTAACTATAAGAGAAAACACTATAGCTGACATCATAGTTCATGACAAGTGGTAATATTAACATATAAGCTGGGAAGAAAGCACTAAGGGCTCTTCTTATCATTGTTTTCCAGGTCTCTGTAAGAAATCCTAAATAAGACAATAAGGTTAAAAGAGGGAGAAAAAAAACACAAGAAGGGGGTAATGAGAGAGGAGAGGAGGAGGAAGAAGGCTTAAGAATGAAAAGAGAAACAGGTGAAAAGAAGAAATAAAACTGTTCCTGCCTACAGAAAAGACAATTTTCAATAAAGAAAGCCATAAGGTATCTAGTGCCCAGCACTTCTAGAATCAGAGAAGTTCGCAAAATTGCAGGATAAACGCTGAAAACAGAAATATAGATCTAATTTTTATATACAAGCATAAAGCAACTGGAAATAGAAACTTTTACTAATATTTAAGATTGTGTCATAAAACAAACATACAAACTATGTAAAAACTGAACACCAACACTTACAAAAATTTGATGAAAAAAGGTAGAAGTTTTATTTTTTAAATACAAAATAATCATGGGTGGTTGGGGTAGAAACATCCTCTTGGAGACAGGGAAGGAGGAATGGGATGACTGTGGGAGGGCAGACCAGGAAGTGGGTAATGACTAGACTGTAAAAAAATAAAATTAAAAAAAAATAATAATGATATCTTGTTTCGCAGATTGGAACTCTCAGTATAGTTAAGGTATCAATTCTCTTAAACATCAACAGAGCAATCTCAATCAAATCTCAAACTTTCTGGTAGGCAAGGACAAATTCTAAACATCATTCATTAAGATAAGACCAAAAATAGAATAGTTTAACACAAGTTTCTAAAGTTAAAATATTCATTCCATGACATTTTCTTACTTACCATAAAGCTACAGGGATCAGGACAGTGAGGTGGCTGAGAAAGGCTAGATTTCAAGAGCAGGAAAAAGGACATTTGCTCACTGTCTATTCATAAAGATGTAACAGACACTCAACACAGAGACGTCAGACTTGACACAAGGACAGCCAGAACTGTTGGCTTCTCACATGGCAGGGCTGGAGAGGTGGCTCAGCAGTTAGAGCACTTGCTGGTTAAAGAGGCCTATGTTTGAGTGCCAGCAACCATGTAGAGGCTGACAATCATCTGCAATGCTAGTTCCGGGGTACCTAATGCCCTCTTCTGACCTCCTCAGATACTGCATGTGTATAGGATGTGTATACATGCAAGAAAAACACTCAAACACACAAAACACAAAAAATAAATCTTTTAAAAAAACCAACAATGACCTGTGCATCGTAACTTACACAAAAACAATTCAAAATAACCATAGGCTTATTATCTAAAACAAGACATTATAAAAGTTTTGAAACAAAAGAAAATCTTTGTGACCTCTAGTTAAACAAAGACTTCTTTGACAGAATTCTGAAATCTTGATACATAAAAGGAGATTTACACCCCCCCCCAAAAAAAAAACTGGATTTAAACAAAATTTAAACCTTTGGCTCTCTAGAAGAATCTGTTGGAAGAATGGAAAGAAGTTACAGGCTGTGAGAAACTCATGGCATCTGCACTTCAGGAGAAGGACTTCTGAAGTACTGGATCCCAGAGTGGATTGTTTTTTAAAGCTTCAGCCCTCTAATAAGATAAATAAGAAATGGTGAACAGGCAGGCCTTCGACTACAACACCAGGAGCATGCTAGACAGCAAATGACCATATGCTAGATGAAGATGTTTGGTATTATTAGGCATTAGGGAAATTAAAAATGGAAGCACAGCATATCAATCAATACCTCTTACCAATTAAAGCAGCTAAAGATTTTTTTTTTTTTTAACCACCAAACCCAAAAATAACCTAGCAATTCCAAGTGCCAATCAAGGTACTAAGGGCCTGGAATCTCAACCACTGCTGAGTGGAAGGTAACTACATTAGCCATGTGCAGAGCAGCTTGGTCATTTCTATAAAACTGAGCAGAAACTACCTCAGGATGTGGCATGCCAGCCCTAGGAACCTGCCTAGGAACCCCAACAGCAACAAGAGGAGGCTGAGCAATGGGAACTCCTCCTTCCTGGTGGAAGAAAGCTCTGCCTAAGTGGCTAGAACTGACTTTCTTATGTTTATCAGTCCTCGCTTTCCCACATTACTAACAGAGATAGCAACCTTTCCTACTGCACTTTTATTTTGCTTGTATTTTCTTGCACTTCAAATCATTGTCTATTATGTAGATAAAATTACATGTTAGCACCTCATGGTGTAATTTATGAAAGAAACAGAATATCTAGCTAAAAGACATTTGTCTTGAAATGTCTTGAAAGCAGGGAAAAGGACCTCCCTTCAGACTCCCACCATCACTCCATTTGCAAAGACTAAAGGGTCATCATTGAGAAAGGACACCAGAGAGACTCTGACTGGGAGCAGCAATACAGACTTAGATTAAGGCACTGAGATGCATCGAACTACAGAGAAAGCTTAAGGAGAAGTCCACATTCTACATTCTAAGAAAATTTACACCTTTACCTCAGACTCAGCTGCTAGATTATTCACTACCTGGCTTATAAGCCCTAAATAACCAAAGTCTCTTCTTTAGTGAAATATTGAAAATAAGAAAAAATAAGGCTATAATTAATAATTTTGAGAAATTTCCCAGAAAAATAGCCAGGGCCTCCACCTGATTACCCTATAATAAAAGTCCACCTCACATAAATTTTGTGAATGTTTGTTTTGTCACTGGTGGGGACACACACACACACACACACACACACACACACACACACACACACAAAGCTTCAGTCTTCTTTAAACTTTGATTGACAGTCTTGGTAAGCTGCCAGCCTGACCTCTGAACTCATTCTATAGCCCAGGCAGGGTTTGAACTTCTGATCCTTCCTAGCTCAGCCCCCTGAACCACAGAACTCAGTCCTCACATATATTTTGATGTCTCATTCTTAAATATGAATAGGCATAAAATAAGCATTGAAGTAAACACTCAAGAAAGAAAAAAAAGATAATCCAGAAATCAAATTATACCCAGGGAAAAATGAAAAAATGAAAGACACATTTGAGAATAATCTAGGAGAAAGAATGAAAAAGAATGGAAATTGGACTAGATATAAGAATCAGCTGAGTATCTACAACTACTGAATAGCAGTGATTCCTGAAAGATAAAAGAAACAAGTAACACAGAAAACAAGACTGTGAAAGAAACAATAAGGTTTCCAAGGGAAGGATATATGCATCTGGTAAAGGAGATGAAGAGCCACACAGCAGAGGCAGCAGGGCAGACCCAGAGGCTCCAGGCAGTATAGGGTGTGTGGCCCCTCCTTCCAGACACTCTGGGTCAGAGTGAAATGGGGGTCTTCCAAGCAGCGGTGAAAGGTAGAAAGAAGTGGAAGGTTTGCAGGAAACTGACTTGAAACTTAAAGTCAGTCCTAGCTGCTGAGTACTAGCAAATGCGATGAGAGCACACTAGTCCACACTGCATGCGTATGCATTCTCCACTGTTGAGCTTGGCTTTGGAATTTGTTATGTACAACCTTTCAACAACAGTCAACATCTAAATTACGTTTTTCTAAAACAAATTAGCTTCTTCTGCAGACATATTCTAAATGACTATGAAGTGGGATCTGCCAGCAGAAGGTCAGAATAAGCTTAGCATTTTACTGTGGGAGTGCCTGAGGCACTGGGGACTGAAGAACTGAGTGGCTGTCAGTTTCAATCTGAACAGCAATGTAGTCACAGAGTGTTCAAGTCCTAAACTACCCTCTCCATAAACCCCTCCCTCTAATGCCAACTGTGGGCATTGTGGGAGATTTCAGATCCACACTAGGAAAGATGACAACACACAAATGTATTATTCTCAAAAACATGCTACATATTAGTCTATGGACATTTCCTTCGATGCCCACCATCAATGGACATTAGTCTTACTTTACAGACAAGCAACTATGCCGCAAATGGTCAAATATACTACCATAGGCCAAAGTTCATAATGGAGTAGTAACTTATCACAGAATTTTTACTTATTTCTACCACAATTTAAATGAGATTCAAAACTTTAATTTGAATGTGTTGTTGATGCATTGAAGTCTGTAGTGGTTCTATAAAAACCATGAAGCAAAATTGCCTTTGGTCAAAGGTGCTCTCCCCAAGGGCCTCTGCATCACACATTGTCCATTTTGTTTATCTGCTCCATTGACTACTCAGTTCATACCAAGTCAGAAGCATTTTTCTGGGTTACAGCCTTCCAGACACAACTGCACACCTAGAGCAGACACTTATAAATTCTACAGACTTAAGAGCTCTACAGTAGAACACAAGTCAGTGAAAAGAAAGACATGCTCTTGTCGAAGGTACACAAAAAACATGGTCTTAGACTGCTTCACAGTACTTACTTTTTCACTCAAAACAAAACAAAAACAAAAACAAAAGAAACAAAAAAATCTTTGAGAGTGCTCTAATCCTGCCCATCAAGGCTACTGGAAGAATGCTGCCTACTGGTTGGCTCAGCTTGCTTTCTTAAATCACCTACCATCGGGGTAGTGCCATCCACAGAGCTCTGGACCCTCCCACATCAAATATTCATCAAAATAATGCCACATAGGCATACCAATCTGACACAGGTAACTCAGTTGCGGTTCCCTCTTCCCAGGTAACACTACTTTGTGTCAAGTTGACAAAAAAATAAAAAATAAAAACATAAGTGCAGCAGCTAAGAAAGCAACCATTTCAACAGAGCACAGAACCCAAACTGAGAATAAAATCTCACCATGGAGCTCAACTGTCAGAGGAAGCCATCAAATAAGCAGCAGCCATTTGCATATAGCATATACCTCCAAAACACACAGAAATGAGTTCAAAGCTGAAAAGACAGTAAATAATCACTAATAAAATCAAATGAAAGGACATCAAGTATCTTGTTGTGACACACCCTTCTCGTAAAACTTTTCATTCCTTAAAGTTTTCTGAAGCTATGTACGTTTTACTTAAGAATATAAGGTTTAGGGCTGAAGAAATGGCTCAACAATCAAGAGAGTTGTACTTCTCTTACTAAGGACGTGAGTTTGGGTCTCAGCATCCACATCTCGTGGCTCACAAGTGCCTGTCTGTCTAGCTCTAAGAGGATCTGATACCTCTGGTATCAGTGAGCACCTCTGCTTACATGCACATACTCACAGACAGACACACAGACATATAACTTAAAATAAGAAACAAGTATTTAAAAACATATAAAGCTTAAAGAAAACAAAGTACTATTTTATATCACCCTGGTATTTACATTAGAAGTTAGACTTTGTAAATCATGCTTTAAACTCAGAGTTCATTTACAATGGACCAATGGTTTCCGTTTTCCATATTTTTATACTATGTGTAAAGAAGCACTTCTGCCCCACAAAGTGATCCTGCATATTTAGTGTTGCCTTCTGCAGTAGGCATGTGGACATGAGATGAGTTTAGCAGATCATTTACTTTTACAACAGAAATCCTTCCAGTATCCATGTTGCCTCCTCATTTAAGAAAAGAAAATGTTTTTAAAACTGGGAACCAGCAATTGAATAAATAATTACAAACCAGGCCTGCTTTAGGTAGAGGGCTTATCATGTAATTATAATGATGATCATTTACAAGTATCCAAAATGACTCCAGCATTTTAAAGAGCTAAGCAGAGTTATTTTTAAAATCAAACATATGTGCTTTTTCTGTTTATGTCTTTGGAAAGAACATTCTGCATAATGAAAAACACGACCAAATTTTTCACAGTACATCACTATAAACCCTGTAATTGACTTTTGGGGTTGGTTTACTCTATATCTATTTTTGACCACGTAGAAAACAGCAATGATGTGGTGAAAAGCCCAAAATGCAAGTCCCATCGCAGGCTGAGACTCCACTCTGATTAGTACAAAAGTATCATGTTTGTGCTGGGAAGTGTGCCCATCCTAAGAGAAAGTTCTGCTGCACAAGAATCTCCCTTTTCAAAAATCACATGCAGGGAAAGCAGATCACTGGTGCCCGTCCTGGGCCTGGGTGGGAACCTGCAGATTTTTACACTGATCTCCTCCATGAAAGGCACTCTAACACTGATGCTCAAAACTGAGGTTTACTCCAGTTCATCTGATGGAAGAAAAGTGGGTCTACAATTCAACGATATATACTAACCTTTGAACTATGATTTAACATTGAATAATTATCCTCTTCATGTCTTAACACAGATTAAATAAAGAATTTAATCTCCTTCCAAAAGCTTTGAACGCAGTTAACTCTGGCAAAACTAATTTACTATTCCTAACAAAACCACTGTTTTTCTTCATTGAAAAAAAAAGTCTAAAATACCTCTGAATGAGCACTGCTGGCTTCATCAGTAAAATTTACATATTAGCAAGTAAAATAAACGAAAAGAGCAAGATGTTGTGTGGTTTAAAAATCAGCCTTGCAACACCTACCACAGATTTATCTCCTGTGAGTTGACTCAACCATTCCTTTTTCTCAGTAAATAAACTAAGTTCCGCGCAGGGTACTGCCGAGAGTTTTTCAGGGGCCAAGTGAAAGAATATGTTTCAGATGGAAACTTCCACATTGACAGCCTGCCCACTCTCGGTAGTTATTAAAGGGTCCACAGCACTCTATGAATTAGTTGTGGTTTACCTAAATAATCATGGCCAGAATTACCAAGGTCACTGCACACTTGGAATACTATCTAAAATCGGTGCACCTTTAAAGCCATTACTCCTCTGAAAATCTAAGCTGAAGTAGCAACTTTCAGCCAGCTGTTGATTAAAAGGTACGTCATATTTAAATTACAATAAAATTTATAAGTCAACTATTAACATTTGGTCTCATAAGAGCAGCTAATCATCCTTTAATGCAAGTAATAAAACAGTATGTGGCCTACCTATATTCAACATCACCTCTAAACAAAAGAATTCTTACTAAGCCAATGAAATGAAACATCACAATCTGATGTCTACTCTCAAAGTAAAGTAAGACTGAATACAGTAGCTGAGTTTCAGAAGTCAGCACAAAGGAGTCAGTCTAGGGAAGAGGCTAGGGATGCATCTCAGCCACAGCTTCAGCTCTAGTCTGTAGAAAACGTCTCTACGCAGTTAAAGTCGACCACAGTACCTCACCTAGACCACTCAGTGAGTTGGGTGCTGTTTACAACAACATAAAACCAAAGCTAAGAACAAGAAGTATTTTTAAAAAATAGATTCAAATAAGTAGGCATTTAAACAATAAGTCCTTTTATAAGGAATTGAGTGTAATCTTTTCACAAATTACAAATTATTTGTACATCAATGTCTTCTTAAAATCCACTCATTTAATAGAGAAATAAGAATAAGAAAAGGATAAAACTAACTTTAAAAACAGAAACCATACTCATCATGAGCAAGTCAGTTTGTTATTTATATCATAGATGTTATTGATCTTATTCCCTTATAATCCACATATAAAACCCACCCTCCACTATTTTACAGGTCAGTATCTATAAAAGTAATGTAATTTCAAACATCTTCACACAGCAATAAGGTAGCTAAGAATGTGATCCAGATCTACAAAGCTCTATAGAATTGCCATCAATTTTACATGTTTAAAATAGAATTTGCTTTCCATCAATGCTTCTTAAGATAGTTAACTATACCAGACTTATTGAAGCAGTCACTCTGGATCCAGCAAATCATTTGAGTTCTTACATCCTGTTCCCACCACCTTTATATTGCAGGAAGCGCTCAATTTCAAGAATAACAGCACAAATTCCACAGGCAAAGAAGTTATTGGGATGTATATGGCCATATATTTGCCAAGGTTTCAAGGGAAAAACAAGAGATTCAGGCAAATAAACAGAACACTAGATGACCTGCAATTAAAAGTTGTATTTGAAGGTGCCTCTGCTTCTTTGCACACTTCAGGTTTATTCAGAGTCAGAACGTAAAGCAAGTCTTACAGCATCAGCACAGTGCTCCCCAGAGCGTGGAGTAATTGACAGCTCAGGAAAGAGAGCAGTGCTGCCCGTGGCCAGTGACTGCAACAGGGGACTCCTGACTGCACACTGCTTTGGGGTCCTCTTCCTTTCAGACTTGCCGCCACTTTCTCCATTCTCTTCATCAGTTTGTCTTTCCTCCTCCGTCTTCCTATTCTCACCTCCTCTCCTGCTTCACACTGATCCATGTAAAAGAACTAGTGTGATACTAACCGGGAAGGACCAGTCCCACCCAATGTGTGCTTGACAGCTGGAAACCCTATGACTTAGGGAACCGCATCCTGGCACTTTGCAGAGCCTTTTTGCTTTAAAAAGATTTTAACTATTAAAATCTGCCTTGGATCATAGAGAGGAATAGAGTTTTAAAAGATAGAGACAGAATCAAAGGGCCATGGAAATGCACAGAAGACTCCAGGTGTGCTGCACAAAGACAAAGCAAGCTCTTGGACTCCCAACAGCCTCCAGTTCAGTAAAGACATAAACACAGCTCCTTCTCTCCAGCAGACGCACCTTTCCTCAGCAGACAATTGTGACCACTACACAAAAGCACCATGGTGATGTCAGAGTTTTATTACGAATTATAATTAATTTTCTATTAAAAAGAAGAGATTTCATATAAATACTCCATTAAGAAAGATAATACAACGTAGTTATCAGTTTTATTAAATGTCTTATTACCCTGTTTAAATATTTTCTATCCAACATAAAGTAAAACTCAAACCCATATCAAGCAAGCAAATCTGACTTACTGAAAATGCTTCCTGATCTTTCGGTCATTGCCATTACCATGAACATAGCGACAGTCCACGAGAAGTCGGAATCTATTAACACTGCATCAACTACTAGAAATAGAATTGATTAATCACAACTCAATTACTACTTATAGTTATTACTTATTATTACTTATAAAGGTATAAAGTTGTACTTTCAGAAAAGTCTTAAACTCTTCTATATAAAGTGTCTTCACAGACTTTTAACTTGTGGTAAAAAAAAAAAAAAAAAAAAAAAAAAAAAGTGGGTAAAATATACCAGCCAACTTGGGATTTTGCTCACTAAGTTTTTCAGGAAAACTGACCTCATGGTAAGGATGAAGGAAGAAATGAGCTCCTCATTAGTGAAGGACATTACAATTTCCTCAGCATATCCGGCCTTCCTCTTAGCACAGCCCATCATCTCTGGTGGTCTGGATAACCTTTTGCAGTGTATCTCAGAACACAAGCAAACAAATGGTACCTTTACTGTAATAGATCTCGTGAGGAAGGTTTTACATAAGTAACTGCCAGCTGCACAATCCGTAGTACAGCAACCAGGACAGAAGCTCTGAAGAGACAGTGACAAGAGTTAGACCACTGACAGGACCCCATCAACTGTTTGAGTTTCCATACTTGTTAAGCCCCACACTGGCCATCGAAGGCTCAATTTCAAAGAGGATACCTTCTTAAGCATGAAATACCTTATCTAACAGTAGGTCAGGGATAGATACCGTGAGTAACTGAAGGACAGTGTTATAACTGGGACAGCAGGACAGACAGGGAAGGAAGGCACTGGTAAAAGTCTGGGAGTGAAGAAGTTAACTGGTTTGGTAGCTAGGGAAGAGACTGTGCACTTGAGTGATGAAGATGAAGCCTGAGAAGAGTGTATGTACAGAAACACCAAAATGATCTAAATTACGATAAAGACATTTTGAACAAATATACATTATTACATTTCAATTAAGCCATTACTCATGCTGTGTTATGAGTGGCATTTGTCTGGATGTCTGGCACGAGGGTGAGGTGGCTCATGCAGTGTTTATCTCTCTGCCTGTGCTCCCTTCCTCTCTTTAATAAGCAGGTGGTTTTGAAGAAGAAGAAAAAAATAGGATCAGGAACAAAGGTCACTGAAAAAGAAACATAGGTATTCCTCTCTCTAGTGCTTCGTTACTCTATCTTTCCGTTTCTGCTTGTGAGATTCGGTCTGTAGTGCCAGTTCTTCCTTCTTGAATCTAGAATCAGAAGATGGGGATGAGGATGTCCTAAGAGCAGAATGCTCTTAAGTACAGTTATATACTTAATACCTGACAGTCAAATGCACATTCACTTTTTAAATCTGTAAAGAGTATTTGTTGCCATCTAATGTGGTTGCCTCGTGGAGTTTTGATGAGGTATAAATGAACAATTAAATCAGATATGAATATAAATATTTAATGTAGAAACTATATAGACGTTGTCAATATAAGCTAGAGAGCTCCAGATATCCACCTCTGTGACTCTTCTCTTTAGCTTTCCAGACTCCAGTACATAACCCACCCACGTTGCTCCTCCACCACCCCTAGTAAAGTTAACACAGATCAGAACATGGGATCAGTGGCCACCTGACCTATACCCAGTGCATGAAGGTTCAAAGTCTGACAACTCCAAGGCAGTCTTTCCAAACACCTTTCTCCATTGTGCCCATCACTAAGAGACTCCTGTATGGTCTGAATGAATAAAGCACCTGGTCTCAAATTCTGGTGCATTATGCTGGAAACCATACTGGGACTATCCAACAAGCCCTGCTAGATTTTGACATCCTTGAGAAAGATAGCCACCACCATTAACAAACCTTTGCATATAGCAAAAACGGGAGGGATAGGAAATGTCAAACTAAATGGCAAAAGATTCAGTGCCAAGGATGGGACAAGTAAATTCCCCCAAAGTATGTGTCCCATATATTTCCCACTGAAATTGATCCAGTCCCCAAAAGCAGACATTGTGGAACATGGAAGGATGCTCACAGGCTGTTTCTCTAAATGAGTAAATTCTTCACCTCGTCAGAAAGTACCACCTACCCTCAGAGTAGAGGCATTTCCAGAATAGACAGGCTCTCTCTCCTAGTTCTATTGAACATCAATCCTTATACAAGTCTTTCTCTGCTTCTCTTCCTACTAAGCACATCTCTATTCCCCCTTAAGCTCAAAGTTCCTGGCAGAATTCCATATCCTGTGTAAAGAGATTTAGGCTTAGATTCCAGATATTACTATGTTTTCCATAGGAAATATAAATTAGTAATATTCAAACAGGGACTGGCCCTTAATCTATTCAGATATACTGGCCTTCATATAAACACAAGTCACACTAAGCATGCTGAGTGCTAACTGCAGCCATTCAAATGCTGTATCATCTTCTATTTTGTAATACACAAAAATAAGTGGGTGGGGATGTGTAATTTCAAATATTTGGGCAAAGAAAAAGCTCTCTATGACTAAAACAAGATGGCAAATGACTTCATCTTCTTTTGGAAAATAACCTCATTATGACAGCTTGCTAACCAACTTGTTTCCAAAGCCACTAACAGTAGCCTATAAAGTCACAGCTGCTACTGTTGCAAACTACTAAATGTTGATTTCATTCTCAATGTCATTTTGAAAGAACTAATGAGTTCTTTAAAGCACTACAATGTATGACGAAGAAATTATACTGAGAAGACTACAATGAGAATTTTATGTCTTGCTCAGTAAAGATGATTATATGGGATGACAGACACCAGACTGAAAAGGCATGACTGTGAAATTCCTAGACAACAGGCACACGTATTCAGAGAGGCTAGAAGTCATTAGAGAGTAAGACAGTCAACAAGTGCCTATTCTGATCTTCAAGCCATGGAAATGTGACAGGCTACGTGCAAGTTCTGAGAGCCACCTTATTTCAAAAGGAATGTTATTTATAGGAATGATAAAAATAACTCATAAAATTTGAAACTCTCAGATCCCAAGTATAGTGGAAAAGAACTGTCAATTTAAACTGTGCTTAATTCACAATTAAATTTTGTTTTTTCTTTGCACTTGTTATCATATATTAAAACTGCTTTGAAATATTGGCCAAAATTAACTGATTAAACCAAATTACAGTACAACCATGGAAAGGAATACTATGTAGCCATTAAACAAGACATTAGAAAGAATACAGTACTCATAAAATATTCATGATATTTAATGAAAAATTTTTGAGAAATCATTTAAGTCTCATGTTATGTGTGACAGAAAAAGATACATATACAAAAGTTTTCACAGTATTGAACTCCATACTCATACTTAACTGTCTAAATGATATTTCAACTTGAACATGTAAGAGATGCATCAAAGTTTGCCTGGGGGAACCAGACTATTGATGAGCCTGCTCTCCTGGGGGCTACTTTGCTGACCTTCTTCAGTTGTGTAGGCGGCGGCTTCACATCCTTCTTGCTGACCTTCAGTTGTGTAGGTGGCAGGCTTCACATCCTTTTGACTCCTTCTCTCCTTGCAAAGCTCACACTGAACCACTCAGCAGGGTCTCTGGCTTCCACCTTTTAAATGCTCTCAGATTCTAACCATGTAGCTACTTCTTTCAGTTACTCTCATGGACCGAGTCACTTGAATACCCTACTGCCTCCATTCTGACAGAGTCCCCAGTACTCCCAGTGACTTGCTATAGTCTGCTTTCAACAGTGATGAACCTTGACTCATGTCACTGCTTTGCTTACTTTACTAGCCTGGAATGCACACCTTATGAAGATGTTCGGAATCCTGCATAACAAACTCCAGGGCATCTTTCGTCTCATTTTCACATGCCCACAGCCTATTACTAACCACACTACGCCAAGATATTTAAAAAGTAGCCAACTGAGTTGATGCACAGATTACTGTCCTAACAGTGGAGGACTCTGAAGTAACCTAAGCAAAGCACAATCTTGGGTTACTGAGCAGCACCATGGCTTCCTGCCTCCTCCATACTAAATTGATGCTCTTCTTCTCTGACGTACCTAACATCAGTCCCTTGCTTCCCCTGGAACCACTGTGTGCATCTGTAGGTGTATGTAAGTGCCATGGCACATGTGGAAGTCAGAGGAAACTTGGTACTTCTCTCCATCTACCACGGAGGTCCTGGGGATGACTGTCACGCTTGGCAGCAAGTGCCTTTACTCATCAGCCCTATCTTTTTTTATTTTACTCCAATTTTATAAAGGCTCATGTTTGAGTTTCTATTACAACATTCCAGGAACATACCAGAGATTAAAGTAAAGATTCAAAACCGGGTTTTTTGTTTTGTTTTGTTTTTGTTTTTCTGTTTGGTTGGGGTTTGTTGTTGTTGTTGCTGCTGCTGTTTTGTTGCTGTTTTCTGGGACAGGATTTCATTATGTAGCTAAGGCTGGTCTGGAACTCACTATGTAACCCAGATTAGACATAAAATTTACAGAAATCCTCCTGGTCTCAGCCTGCTGAGTACTGAGATTGGTATGAGCCATCATGCATGGATGGCTCTATGGGCTTTTTATTATTATTACGATTATCTATTGTGTGTATGTACATGTATATGTGCATGGATTAGTGGTATGACACATATGTGGAGGTCAGAGGAAAATATGTGAAAGTTAGTCCTCTCTATCATGTGGGTTGTGGGCATCGAATTCAGGTTATGCTGAATGCCAAGCATCTTTCCCAGCTGAGCCACCTCCTAGTCTGCATCACAGTTTGTCAGAATGCAATCTTACTTCAAGGCATGTCTTAGAAAAAACTAAGGTAAAATGGATGTATGATTTAAGTCTGATTTCAGTTTAAACATATAAAAGCATCTCCACAGTGCTTTATGATATTCCAAATGTTTTATCTGCCAAGTTATTTGACTTTCAAAGTAATCGTGGGATGAGTTCAATTTCAAGCAGAAGTGTGTGCACACTCATATGAACGACCAAAAAGTAAGGGTTGGCAAGCATGTAGAGAAGTGGGATCCAAGTGAGACACAAAGAGGATCCCATCTCCCCTTGGGCATTAGCTGGGGTAAAATATGGTTGAAAGCATTGTTAAAATCATTTTCCTGTAAATAAACAAAAATGGTGGGGCATAGAGCAGCTTGCCTCTCTCATTACCAGCTACTGGCCTCTCTTGCCCCTGTAGTAATGAGAAAAAGGATGGCCAAACAGCCAGACCACCCTCCCGCCTGCATCAGCTGTTTTGAGCACGCCATGATTCCTTGATCCAGCTCTATAAAAGACTGCAGCTGCCCTCCCTGGCTCCTGAGAACACAGGCCTAGCTGTGACTCTTTAAAGCAGATTATATCATCCTTTTTGCAACTGTAAACCATTTGTACTCTAACCAGAGAAAGACTACTTCCCTTGGTGGACTGACTATGATTACTAGCAAGGCTGTGAATGGTCCACAGTAAATGATTGTGATTAGCCAAAGAAGTATCTGTGATTGATCCAAACATCTCTTTGGGGGCTACATAAGCAGGCTATAGGAGGACACTTGAGGAGCACTGCTCCGTGCTATCTCCCTTGGTATTGCAGCATCAGGTCTAATAAAGTAGCTATGTGGTTTTGTTTTGGCTACTTTCAGTAAAAGCAACTGAATTGGAATCAAAGTAACAACAGTGAGAACAGGAGAGAGATGGTCAAGAATCAAGGTAAGGAAGCAGTACCTAGGAACCAACACACCACACAGGCACTGTGCACATGTGGTATGCCCACCCAGTCAGTGCTTGTGACCTGCAGATTCCATGGGTGTGGATGAATCTGACAGTTTCTGGAGCCATGCAAACCCAACACTGTCCTGTACCTGGTACCTCTGATCCTGACATTGGACTTCTGGGTTTGGCAGAAGAAAAGTTCTGGTGGCATTGGAGGTACCCCAAAAGTTCATACCCAGCTTCTAATACCTGGCATGGAGCTCCCAAACACCCCTACTTGTGCCAAGCCCCAGGGCCCAGCTTCTTAAATGTAAACACCAGTCAACAACTGCTTGTCAGTTGAAGCAACAGCAGGGTGGCAGTCTTGGCATAGCTGCTTGACAGATGAAAAGGTGGTACCCCACCCACAGGCATCACTCATAGGCAGGCATCTACTCTGAGATTCCCATCTAGCAGTGCAATCCTTCTTTCAGTGTGTGGGGGGGGATGTCTGAGGGGGTACTAATGCCTGCACCTAAATGTTCCCATCCACGCCTGGGGCCATACCTGAAGAGTCTTCCAGATGCCCCTGCTCCTGAATGCTGTTATAGGCAGGCAGCCTAAGTCACTCTGGCAGTAGCCACTAATAACATAAGGAGAAGCTGAAGAGTTCAAATGCAGCCAGGCCAAGAAAGAAAGTCTGAACAGAGGAGAGGATAGTAGAGAGCTGTTAAATGCTGAGGAGCCTGAGAGAAGAACCTGAAGGCCCTGGACACCAATGAGTTCCACAGAGCTGGCAAGGCATTAGAGCCAAGTGTCTCACACCCTTCCCCGAGAGCTGCAACCCTGGCTGCTGTCAACGGTCATCATACCTGAGTGTTGCACAGGGCTGTTACACAGAGGCACCATTTGCTGATGCTTTCACCTGCCTACTGCCTCGACTGCTGCTGTCAAACCCCAGGGAAGGAAACCTGCAAGATGCCAGCATCTGGAAGTCTTCTTTCCTAGCCAGATACAGGGAAAAGGCCCTCAACCAGCTGGAGGGTGACCATAGCACACTGCTAGTAGACTTGTAATGTGAATCAGCAGCTTTGGAAAATAGCTTCAGCCTCCCAACAAGATTCAACACAGAATTATTACAAACACAGTAATTCCAGTCTAGGTATTATCAGTGGCTGACATCATTGACGGGTGTGTTGCTTGTTTGTTTGGGGGTTATCAAGGCAAATTAAAAGTGGCTGCTTACTGAGTTTAGGATTATAATATGGACTGGTGAGAAAGCTCTGATTCCACAGTTTTTATACTTAAAGCTTTGTGCTAGGGTGTCTTGATCTAATCAAATACAGTGGTATCCAGCACAAAGCAAGCAGCAAACATTCTGAAAACAAGTCCTGACAACCACCCACCCTACGCCAACATTTAGTTAGTGCTGGGTTAGTAAGACACAGGCTGCAAGACTTTGACAAGTGGCTATTGAGGAGGAAATGTTTTCACCTTTTAAAGGAAACTTGAAAAAATATTTATTCAGTTTTTTAAAAAAGGAAGGAAAATCTAATTCAGCAAGAATCAGTTCTACTGTTACCAGTGTGCTTAGAAGAAATGGCTGGTAATGTCTTGGAGGATACTGGGGGGGGGGGGAGAATGGGGAGGTCTGGTAATTTATCTTACTAAGAGTCCACTGGTACCCCAAAAAGAAAAGGTTCTGAAATTAATGAATATTTGAACAATATTGCAAACATACTTGACCTCAATGAATTACACACTTTAAATGTCAACTTTTATACTACCATAAAAATGTGTACTTCTTGATATAGCTGTCTCCTGAGAGGCTCTGCCAGTGCCTGACAAATACATAGGTAGATCTCACAGCCATCCACTGGACGGAGCACAGGGTCCCAAATGAAGGAGCTGCAGAAAAGACCCAAGGAGCTGAAGGGGTTTGTAGCCCCATAGGAGGAACAACAATATGAACTAACCAGTACCTTCCCTAGGACTAAACCATTAATCAAAGAAAACACATGGTGGGACTCATGGCTCCAGCTGCATATGTAGCAGAGGATGGCCTTGTCACTCATCAATGGGAGGAAAGGCCCTTGGTCCTGTGAAGGTTCTATGCCCCAGTAAAGGGGAATGCCAGGGCCAGGAAGTGGGAATGGGTGGGTTGGTGAGCAGGGGGAGGGGAGAGGGGATAGGGGATTTTTGGAGGGGAAACTAGGAAAGGGGATAACATATGAAATGTAAATAAAGAAAATATCTAATAAAAATGTGTACTTAATAATAATTTGAAAAGTAGGAGGAGTTAAGTTCCTGGGACACAAAATCTAAGACAACAAATCTATACATGACTGAGGGAGTATTTTTTTTTTTAAGTATAGAATAGAGTTTATTTAGGGCAATGAGAGAGGAGTTAAGAGGATAGTAGTGGCAGGGAAAGGCAGAGAGAGGGAGAGAATAGAGAAGTAGAGGCTGGCCATGAACACGTGGAGTTAGGGGGGAAGGGAAGTAGGGAAGGGAGGGAGGAAGTGACTAGCCCAAGAGGGCAAGAGAGAAACAAGAGCAAGTCATCATATCTTGAAACAAGTCCAACCCTGTATCCCATACATCAGCCAGTCACCCACCACCCTGGGGCAAGTGGTAACTGAATCCCACAGCAGGCCTATGGCTATGGTAAGAACAGACCTGTGAGCCATCAGCTCTATAGGTGAGAAGTAGGGAGCTTTGTCATCCCAGTGGGCTGTGCAACTGCCTACTACTAAGGGAAGAAAATGCTCCAATCCCCTAGGATTTCAGGGTGACAATGGAACAGGAAGTCTCCCCCATTTGACCAATGCACAGATTTCAGCTAAAAAAACACAGTATGGTCATCATTGCCCTCCAGTTTTGTCCATGTTCACTCCTCTATCCTTGACTTAGGCTCATGATTTCCTTCTGTTTTGAGACTTTCTTTTTGGAGATGTTTTTGGATGGCTGGTTTGAAGAAGAGCATGGATGGTTTCCTTCACTCTTTCACAAACAATTTCTGCCATCATCTCTCTTCCATGCCAAAGCCCTAGTTTATGTAATAAAGTGACAAAGTGTGACAAACCGTTAGGTGTGTGTACATGCATGTACACATACACACACACACACACACACACAGAGAGAGAGAGAGAGAGAGAGAGAGAGAGAGAGAGAGAGAGACTTGCTCAGTCTTTACACTGTCATTACTTTGAAAACAACCACAGACTGGCTTACAACTATCTGTAACTCCAGTCCCAGAGAATTTGACACCCTCTTCGGGCCTCCTTGGGAAGCAGTACACAGACACACATGCAGGCAAAACACCCATATACATAAATTTAAAATAATAATAATAATGTCTCTGTCTCTGGTGAGGCTCTGCCAGTGCCTAGCAAATACAGATGCTCACAGTCATCTATAGGATGGAACACAGGGCCCCCAATCGAGGAGCTAGAGAAAGTACCCAAGGAGCTGAAGGGGTCTGCAACCCTATAGGTAGAACAACAATATGAACTAACCAGTACCCCCGGAGCTCGTGTCTCTAGCTGCATATGTAGCAGAAGATAGCCTAGTTGGCCATCATTGGGAAGAGAGGCCCCTTGGTCTTGCAAACTTTATATCCCCCAGTGCAGGGAAACGCCAGGGCCAAGAAGTGGGAGTGGGTGGGTAGGGGATCAGGGCAGGGGAAGGGTATAGGGGACTTTCGGGATAGCATTTGAAATGTAAATGAAGAAAATATCCGATAAAAAATTGAAAAAAAAGAAATCCTAAATATTGCAACAAAGATATAGACAAGTAAGCAAAACTTTAAAACTTAAAAATCATGACACTAAGAGATGCCAATTTTTAAAAGATGAACAAAGCCTTAGCCAAACTAAGAAAAATAAAAAAAGGAGCAATATTCACAGCAGCCTTATTTATAATAGCCAGAAGCTGGAAAGAACCCAGATGTCCCTCAGCAGAGGAATGGATACAG
The DNA here is from genome assembly GCF_000001635.26 of Mus musculus. Classification (NCBI taxonomy): domain Eukaryota; kingdom Metazoa; phylum Chordata; class Mammalia; order Rodentia; family Muridae; genus Mus; species Mus musculus. The sequence goes on along the minus strand of NC_000083.6, from coordinate 44,829,946 downwards.
AAAATGTGGTACATTTACACAAAGAAGTACTACTCAGCTATTAAAAACAATGACTTTATGAAACTCGCAGGCAAATGGATGGAGCTAGAAAATATCATCCTGAGTGAGGTCATAAAAGGACACAGATGGTGTATGCACTCACTGATAAGCAGATATTAGCCCAGAAGCTCAGAATACCCACGATACAAACCACAAACCATATGCAGCTTAAGAAGGAGAAAGACCAAAGTGTAGATGCTTCAATCCTACACAGAACAGGGAACAAAATAATCGCAGGAGGTAGAGGGAGAGAGGGACCTGGAAGGGAGAGAAGAGGGGGAGGAAAAAAAGGGGGCCAGAAACAGGTATTGGAAGGGGCAGGAGAGAAGTAAAGAGGCCCAGAAAATTGAATAGAAACACTTAGCATTGGAGGATATGGAACTGGGGTTAGCCACTAGAAAGTCCTAGCTCCAGGGAAGCGGGAGGCTACCAGGACACAATGGGGATGACTTTAGAAGAAATACCCAAGAGAAGGGAGATACAACCTATAGAAACCACCTCCAGTGGACAGGTACAGCCCCCAGTTGAGGGATGGGGCCACCCAAGCATCTCAAAAATTTTAATGCAGAAATGTTCCTGTCCAAAGGAAAGAAAGGGACAAAAAACGGAACAGAGACTGAAGGAAAGGCCATCAAGAGATCACCCCACATAGGGATCCATCCCATCTGCAAACACTAAACCCCCACACTACTGCTGACTCCAAGAAGCGCTTGCTGACAGAAGCCTGGTATGGCTGTTCCCTGAGAGGTTCTACCAGCACCTGACCAGTACAGATGCAGGCACTCACAGCCAACCATCAGACTGAGCCCAGGGACCCCTTCAGAGAAAGGTCTAAGGGGGCTGAAGGGGATTGCAACCCCGTAAGAAAAACAATATCAACTAACTAGACCACCCAGAGCTCCAAGGAACTAAACCACCAACCAAAGAGTATACATGGAGGGAGCCAGGACTCCAGATATCTATGTAGTAGAGGGTGGCCTTATCTAACATCAATGGGAGGGGAGGGAGACTTGATGCCCCATCGTAGGGGGATGCTAGAGCAGTGAGGCTGGAGTGGGTGAGGGGGTGGAAGAACACCCTCATAGAGGCAAAGAGGAGGGGGAAGAGTCGGGATGGGATTAGGGGGTTGTAGCAAGTAACCAGGATGAGGGATATCATTTGAAATGTAAACAAAATGATTAATAAAAATAAAGTTTAAAAAAAGAAGAAGAAAAGAGAGAGAGAGAAAGCTCTAACAAAGTGACATAAAGAGACATTGCCATTGGCACTATACAGACACACAAAATGACACAAGAAGACTAAAAACGATCACATTTCTAGACACAGCCTACTCATTGTCAATCATGAAGGTATACAAAATCAAAACAGACCAATAATATGGAGACTGATTCAGTAATAAATGGCCCCTATCAAAGAAAAGTCCAGGACTTGATGGCTTCACTCCGGAGTTCCACCAAATTCAAAATAATAAACCAATCCTCCTACAAAGATTTAAAGGGAGGAGGGGAAGGAAGAAAGGAAAGAAGGGAGTGAAAGAAAGGGAAGGGGGAGGGAGAGAGGGAGAGGAATGAGAACAGAAGAAGAAGGAAAAAGTATATTACCTTCTTATAAGACCACACTTACTGTGCCACTTAACAAGGGCATAAAATTATAGCCAAATATCTGAAAAAAAATGATGCAAAATCCTCAGCAAAACATAAGCAAACCAAATTGAGCAGCAGATTAAAAGGACCTCTCACCTAGATAATAACCAAGTACAACTTATCACTGGAGTGCACGGATGGGGTAGCATACAAGTCAGTGTGACACAGCAACAAAAAGGACGCCCATATGAACATGTCAAAACGCTGTGCCTTTTCACAGCAGAGAATCCTAGGAAAAGTAAGTGTGTCAAAACGCTGTGCCTTTTCACAGCAGAGAATCCTAGGAAAAGTAAGTGTAGGCAGGATATAGCTCAACAAACTAGAGGCCACCATATAGAACAAACCCATAGTTAACACCAGACTTAACACTGAAAAAAAACATTTTCCCTCTAAGTAAACATGAAAGGAATGTTTTCCTTTATAAAAACAGGATTCCAACTCTCACCACCTCTTAAACATAGTACTGAAAGTCCCAGTCAGAACACTTAGTAGGTGAGGAGAAAAAAAAGGGGGAAAAAAAAAAGACATCTAAGACAGACAGGAAGAAGGTAAACTCTTTTTGTTAAAGGTGTCATGAACCTACTTATAATGATATAAAGATCCCACTTCTGAAAAGCAATTAGTACTAACCCAGGTGTGGTGGCACATGCCAGTTATGCCATCTCCTAGAAGGTGGAGGCAGGAGAATAATATGAGCTAAAAGCCATGTATCCTTAGCAACAAAGAAAGTTTGAGACAAACTTGGCTACATGATAGTTTGATAGACTTAACTATCCCAAAGGAAACAAGAAGTAATAACACGACAAATTTATGACTAAGAAACAAATTTGGTGAAGTTGCAGAACACGATTCATATAAAAGCCAGTAGAATTTAACCATGGGCTCACTGGAAGTCTGTAATCAGTGAGTACAGAGTGGTTAGCATTGCCTGGTGCAGAGGTCTACATACACACAGACTGCAGCTCAAGGTGGGGAAGCCTCGTGTCCTCAAGAAGAGGTCTCAAGAGAGAGCCTCACTGGAGGAAAGTGAACATAAGGGCACAAGAGGAAATTGTCATGAGTAAAGACAGCATCTCACATGCCTGCCTTAGATTGTCTGACACAACACACTGAGGCTTCATCAAAAAGTTACAAGTATTCTAAAGGTCAAATTAAAAAAAAAAAACAAAACAACAACAACAAAAAAAAAACTTGAGAAACTCTGTCTCGAAAAAAAATCTGCCAGACACTGAGCTACCAACCAGGCAGCATACACAAGCTGGTCCAAGGCCCCCAACATATATAAAGCATTGGACTGCCTGGTCTGGCCTCAGTAGGAGAAAATGTGCCGAATCCTTGAGAGACTTGGGGCCCCAGAGAAGGGGGAGGCCTGGGGGGGGGGGAGACAAGGGAAGGAGTGATGAGATGAAGAACTATAGGAAGGGGGACCTGGAGGGGGGCAACATATGGATTGTAAATAAAAAAATAAAAAATAAATAAAATCTGAAAAGACATAGTAAACATCAAGGGCCAAAAAGGCACAGTGTAAGTTTTGAAATCCTTACAGTAGAAATTTAAAATAACTCTGAACGTCGATACACTAAGGGCACTGACTGAAAGCAGCAGCCATGAAGTAGGAGTGTAAGCATGCAAAAGGCCCTGAGAAAAGCAAAAGGAAGTGCCGAGGAAGGAAGGAGTTCCAAAGACTCAAGCCACTTAAAAGAAAGGAAGACTTTGGCAGACTCAATGGGAGCCTGGAAATGGAAGAGGAAAGAATCACCGAGCTGAGAAAATGTCAGAGGAAACTTCCACAGCTGAGAAAAAAATGAAAAAGAAAATATCTGAGAAGCCTGGAAAAAGTATTCCCCTTAAAAACATATCATCCACAAAGTTGATGTAAGCAAGAATAAAAGGAAAAGGGGAAGAATATTTAAAGTAACAGTGGCTCAGAATCTTCCACATGTAATAAGAGAAATGGAGCCACAGTTCCAGGAAGGCCAAAAGACACACACACACACACACACACACACACACATACACAAACTATAAATAGACTTCAGGCTACATTTGTACACGGCTTAAAGATAAGCTTTTTAAAACTTATTTTTTTGAGGATTTCATTAGTGTAAGAGCATCTCAGACTGTAGTTATCAAATCCAGAGGGCATATCTTACAGCACATCAGGATTATATGGGTCAGCCTGTTATTCATCTTGGGCTACAAATGTATATAACATGATATTCCATGAAATACAATTAGAGGATTTTAGCACAAGGTTAAACATTCATATATATAAACATCTAAAAGGAGACAGTATCATTAAAAAACTTACCCAGTCTTTCTATAGAAGCATTAAGAACTAATGTTGTCCTAATTTTCTTCTCTGTTGCTAGGATAAAACACTGACCAAACGCAACTTGGGGGAGGAAAGGTTTATTTAGGTTTACAAATTACAGACTGTCATTTAAGGAAGCCAGGGCAGGAACTCCAAACAAGAAACTAGCTTGCTCTCTCTAGATTTCTCAGTTACTTTCCAAAGTGTGGTGGTCCCTCCTGTATCATCAATCAATATAATTCCCCCACAGACATACCCACAGGTCAATCTGATCTGGGAAATCCCTCAACTGAGACTCCCTCTTCACTGGTGATGCTTCCATGTGTCAAGCTGACAATGAAATCTATCCAGTGCAGACACCCTGGTGCAGATACTTACTGTGAAGTAGCTAAGAGGACTGAAACTTCTCTGAGAGAGCTAGTGAGTGCTGAGCCATAGTGAAGGCCTAGGAGATTATTGTGCACTAAGCAGACATTATTAACACTATGTCACATGTTTTCACAAATAAGTACTAGGCAATATTTCAAGAAGATGTGAAATCAATTCACTGCAATCTGTTCCAGATAATACAGGCAGAAAAAAAAAAAATACTTCCCACCTCATGCTATAATGCCAACACTACCCAAACACCAAAACCAAAGAAATTCAAATAATGAGAACTGTAGAACGGTACCTTCCAAGAATAAAGATGTAAATATCACCAATACAGCATTAGCAAATCAAGTTCAATAATGTCTAAAAAAGTATATAACCCAACCAAGTGCAACTTCTTCCAGATATGCAAGGCTTCTTTCAATATTCAAAATGTTGAGTCTCCTGATCTAAGCCATCCAATAAAATAGGCTCCAATATCCTATTAAGACATACAGGAAAATAATTTGATATGTTCCAACACCATTCAGACTGAAATCTTTTCAATAAATTAAAGGACGATAAGGAGAGAGGTAAAAGAAAGGGACTGAACAGAAGGAGAGGGGAGAGGAGGGGAAGGGAGGGGAGTGGAGAGGGGACAGGAAGGGAATGAACAGGAAGAGAGAAGAGGAGGGGATGCAGCAGTATATGAAACTGAGGCAGCAGATGCTTTGCCTTTCAAACCAATCTGACCTGGTAGCTCAGGCAGGCTTTCCAACTGGGAACACTGAGGCGGGTAGATCCTAACTTTGCAACAAAGTAATGGAGTTTCTTAGTATGGTTTTCTGTCTAGAAGACTGGACAGAAGGTAAGAGAGTCCCCCCAAAGACTCCTTTCAGGCACCATCTACGCACAGCTTGTATTGGTATCTGGAGGTGTTACAACTGATGAACCCAACCAATATGGACACATACAGTACTGTTCATTAGAACTCTTAGGGAAAAAAGCCTTTGTGTTACACAGTTCTGTAGATTTTGCCAATAAATAATGTCATGTGCCCAACACTGGCTCCATTGTGCAGAGCAGTTTTACTGTGTGGCCCATGTGCCACCAGTTCAATCCTCGAGCCTAACAGCTTCCCCTCCTTTCCTTTTACTGATTTATTTCTCCTAAATGTACACAACTATTTATTTTTCCTGCCAGTCTTCTGAGCTTCCTCTGCTGTTTTGGCTTTTTTCAGAACGTCCTATAGATGGATTCTCTCAGTTACGCACATTCATTTGTTTCATTTGTCTTTCATTAAACTGTTGAATGCTGCAATAAGATATATACTCAAAAATGAATAAACTGTCAGAAATGTACAATCTTTAGGAGTTCCTGACTTTTTAAAATGATGAACTTAAAAACTAAATGGACGAGAGTCTCGAGGACTTAAAACAGTACCCATAGAGCAAAGTATATAAATCTGCACTCAGTGATTTATTATTAAGTGACATACCATTCAGCAACATTTTTTTTCCTTCTAAGTAGATGTTGGAACTTTAAATGTCAAAACTCTTTTATTAGTTTTGGGCGCATATCTTCCCTATGTGATTTATTAAATATCTTCTAATCACTTTAAGTGTGATTAACAGTGATCTTCCTGCCTTCTAATTTACTGGGTTATTTCACCACAATGATACCTTTTGTGTCTATGTATTGACTTTTTAATTTTTTCACATAATATAATTTGATCATATTTTCTTTTCCCAACACAATTGTCCAAGAGCCTTCCCATCTCCCTACCCACCCAACTTCATGTTTTGTATTGGTATGATATTTTTGTCTTTTGCAGTTTTTGTTTGCTTGCCTGTCTGTTTTGATTTGGGATGCTGTTTTTTGTTTTGAGAGAAAGAACAGTGATTGCTTTTTAAACTGCATTGTAAGTGAGCAATGTGACCTTCCATGGAAAGACCCTGGAGGATGCTGTTGGGGGTTCTGAGCACTTCCTTGTGTCCTGCCAAACAAGCTATCTTAATCACTACTTGCGATGACTTAAGTGTGTCATCTCACTAAATGAAGGTCTGAGAAGTGGTTCAGCCATTAGGAATACAGCCTGCTGTTACAGAGAGGACCTGAGTTCAGTTCCAGTACCCATTTCAGACAGCTCCTAACCCCCTATAAGCCTAGCTCCACTCTGTTCTCTGAACTCAAGAGGCATCTTCACTCACATGTACATATTCTTGTGTCTCCGTCTTACACTTACACACGCACACACCATACATACATACATACATACATACATACATACATACATACATACACACACACACAAATAATATTGGGAAAAAATAACTGATAATAATTAATAGTATTTCAATTAAACATTTTTGCTTGGGCATTAAACTGAATGAATTCTCAATGAATAATACTTCTATGGGTAAAAAATACAATATTTTCAACTTTACTTTTATAATTATTCCTCAACTATTCCATTATGATTTTATTAATGATAATGAACAACTAAAGTAAATTTCAATAGGACTGCTTCTAGAATATATAATGTATAAATGTTGCTAGTCAAAATAATCTATTTGTATTCCAACCTCATACCTAAAAAGTTTTCTAAGGTACTTCACAAATATGTACAACATAATAATTATATGATTAATAGAAATTTACTACAAAGTCATTAGCTGGGCCAATTCAACAGATGGTTATAAAGCACTCTCGACACAGGGCTTCACATGGCAGTAAACTTTTAATAAAGATTTTGTAAACAGTCTAAGAATAATAAACTTGATCATGACTACAACTCATTCTTGCCTCTTCTGTAGTTGGTATCCACTAGACCACATAGCTCTCTAGGAATAACAGTACAGGTGCAGGAGCCAGAGCCTGGTTTGTAAATAAAATTTTAGTGGAATGCAGACACATGTATTCATTTACTGGCTGCCAGCTTTGAGACTGCAACCAGAGCTGAGTTGCTGACAGAAAGTCTACAACCCCTAAGCCAAAAATATTTATTATTATCTGCCTCTTTATAGAAAAGGTATGTTAGCCCTTGGTAAAGTATCAACTAGTATGACACAAATTCAAGATTCAATACTTCTGATTTAGACATAGGCTTCTGATCCCTAGACTAATTCTTGAAATGTAAGATTTAGAAGTAATAATATAAGCTAACAGTAATTAGTTGATGTGAATGAATTGTTTGGCTTTATTTTACCTTTATTTTTATTTTACATGTATGGATGTTATGTCTGCATGCATGTCTGTCTACCACATGTGTGTCTTGTCCCCATAGAGGCCAGAAGGTGTTGGATCCCTGGAAGTAAGACTTACAGACAGCTGTGAGCCTGGTTGTGAGTACTGAGAACCAAACCCAGGTCCTATGCAAAAGCAGCAAGTGCTCAGCTCTGTCCATCTTCACGATTGGTTTGAACCGGGGTGGGGTCGGCCTACACAGCACACACTGGCTTTAACCTCTCATCTGCATGATTGGTTTGAACCGGGGTGGGGTCGGCCTACACAGTGCACACTGGCTTTAACCTCTCAGGTGCTCCTGCCTCAGCCTCCACCTGAACACATGTACACTACCATGGCTAAAATGGATGAGCTTTTAAGGGTATTTTTATACATTCTAGAATGATCCAACTTAATGGAAAATGACACACCATTTTCTCTACAGGTGTCCAGCCCTGAGTTGCTTCACTACAAACTTAAGAGTTTAAGGTTAACGTTATAAACTAAAATTATTTAATTACTAATTGTAACCCAATCTATTCCTGTAATTTTTCCCTTCTTTTCTCTTCTTTTTTCTTTTCTTTTCTTTTCCTTTCCTTTCCTTTCCTTCTTCTTCTTTTTTTTTTTTTTTTTTTTCTTTTTGAGGCAGGGTTTCTCTGTGTAACTCTGACCTTCTTCAAAGTCCCTCTGTAGACCAGGCTGGCCTTGAACTCAGAAATCTGCATACCTCTGCCTCAAATTAAAGGCATGTGCCACCACTGCCCAGCTAATTTATTCTTTATATACCATACCACACAAATGAATTTTGTAACTATTTCAGTTTTAAAACTAATTCCTAAGTCATTTAAACACAAATGCTTCATGTTTCAGAATCCACTTTTTAAGGAGAAAAATAAATGTCAGTCTATCCCTTTGAACAGATCCCACAACAAACACTGGCACATTTATGTGTGTATTTGTTCGAGCATGCTACTGACTTCATTAGTACTCGATCATACTTCCTTTAAGAGTAAGGACTGTTCCTATGTAAGTCATCACTATTGTCGTCAGCTTGATGCTCCTGAGTGTAACTCACTGGTACCCAGAGTCTAGATCAGAGTCTCCTCAACGGGTCTAAAAATGGCCTGTGCAGTTCTCTTCTTTTCCTTTTTTTATTTTCTTTTTTCTTTCTTTCTTTCTTTTTCTTTTTTTTTTTTTTCGTAGCAATCAATCTAGGTTCACAAATATAGCTAACCTTTGAGAAATAAACACCAGTTCTTTTTTAAACAATCTATTTGTACATGGCATATTCTCATCTCTCTATGAATTTGTTCACTGAAAAGCCAGAAGTGGTTGCCCCAGTCTTCATGCTCTGGAAGGACATCAGCCACATGGGAAAGGAGGTCTGTGTCTCTGTAGATTGTGTTGGGAGAACAGAGAGGACACAAACTTATCTTGGGAGGTTAGAATTATTATAAGTATATTAAGTATATACACTAATCAAGTGAAAAGTCTTGTGAATGTTTTTAATACAATTATTGCAAATAGTAATTATGAACAAGTCCAAATATATCATTTTATTAAAAGAAACACTTTTGCAAAAGTCTAGAGTTCACTAAAAATGTCAGTTTTTGAGGCACCAACTTTCTTTTAAGAAAACTTGTAATTTTAATTATAGTTTTGAATTTTGAACAAAGCTTTAATCATCGCATAAAAGACTGGTAGCCTGCAAATTATGCCTACATACTTAGAAACTGTCTTCTCCAGAATTTATTTCAATGCTTCCAAGCTTTTACTAAATTATAAAATTTACAAACACTGTTTATAAGTAATATTGTTTTTTAAATATACTTTAAGAAATTGTAATTTTCCTAATATTATCAGAAAATACAAATATTTGAATATTTCTAATTTTTAAAAATCTTTAAGTTCAAATAGAGTAATTTTTAACTGCTAAAACGTCTGAGAAATTGAGATTTCCAGTGGGAATACTGTCAAATTTGTAAAAACAAAAAGATCCGTATTCCACTGCTTCATTTTCAATATTCTTTCTGTATTGTTAATTATGCCTGAACTCACCATAAATTATACATAAAGCTTAATAGAGACCTCAATCCACAATAGCCTTTTCTGAACCCAATGAGAAATCTATACACGGCAATGAAACTGGCATGCAAATAAAAGAACTGTCAAGACATGTACTCCTGAAATAACCCTACAATAACTATTCTAAAGGCTGTGTGTGGTCTCACCCATAGATTTTGGCAAGATGCACTTTCTCCGACCACAGTCAGATTCATCCAAAAGCAGTGGCACTGGAGAGCCTCTGTCTCACCTGTCAAACTTGAGAAACATTCTTGCAAAGACCACCATGAGTCGGTGGAGAAAGCCACGCTGCGACAGCTGTTCTTGATAAGCATCTTCTAAAGTGGGGAACTCCAACAATTAAGCAAATCATCCTTAAAGGAGATATAGACAGCAACACCCAAACCTAAATGCTGAGATGTTCCAAAATCAAACATGGGTAATCCAGACATCCTGCAATATGCAGAGGGGCCATTCATAAGTGATACTGACAGTCTTTCCTTATCATCTAATACAATCTCTTAACATTATTTGCCAACTTAAAAACTATGTATCCTTTTTTAATATTTGGCCAACCTCCTTTGTAAAACCTTAAAATACATATAAATTTTCAAGTATTAAATTCATCAAAATTGCTGAAGTTTGACAACTAAAAGCTCAATAGCTGAAGACTTATAAATGGGAACATTAAATATATTAAAATCTGATCTTTTTATGATACATTGATACATTTTTAGCCACATCAAATAAAAGTTCACTTTTGCTTTGCCTTGACTTCATCAAGTTTATGGACAGAAGGGGAACGTATGGATACAATGGTGAGAGAGACAATTACTCAGAAAAGAAGGATGCCTCACTGGGCTTGACTCAAGTTGGGGCCACTACCCAACAACAAATGATAAGTCAGACTTTTAAAAACTGCACCTGGCTCTCTACAAAGCTTACATAAGACCAACAGTATCTAAAATTGTAACTTTGTTGCCTTTTGGGTGACAGGCTCCTCTAACTCTGTTCAATACAAGAACAATTCAAGTGAACAAGAGAGTGGTGGCCTATAGGGCCTTTTCCAAGACAAGGGACACCAATTAAGTTCTCACTTCAGAATAATGTCATCTGCAGTAAAGTCCTAAATCACAAAGACAAAATGACAATCAAGGTTCCCATGTATTAGGCTGCCCCACACTTACCCCTTACTATGCAAGCACAAAAGTTAGTTTCACTTTTCCCTAGATACACTAACTTGCATAGCTAGGATATTATTTTTCTTTGGTTTGGTCAGAAGCATGTTTGATATAAATTTTATTAAGTGGTAGTGTATGTAACATTGCATTGTGGGTAGTCGTTTCCTGCTTTAGTCTGGCCACATCCTCAGCTGTCATACAAGCATGTTTCCCACATTTTGTGCAAGTTGTCACCTTTTTAAAAAAAAAAATCTTACAAAAATGACACGAAGATGAATTGCTTTAATAATTATAAGAAACATAAAATATTTTATACAGATACATTACAGAAGTATAGACCACCACTCTTCAGAGAGCAATGCCTCACAATCAGAGTGCTAATGTCATACATAACAATATGCCTAAGTAAAAGAGCATAAAGGAAAGGGTCAAGGGACAGACTGGCAGAAATAAAACATTCCTGGACAGAGCTGTCAATGATCTCTAAGACCTGAGGTACAGTACACCGCAGTGTGCACAAAGGGCTGCACTTCAGACCTGTGAGGTGCTCATTAGTGAGTGCTACAATGTCGATATTCCTCAATAGAATTTTAAGAAAGTTCTGAATATATAGAAACGTGAAAGCATGGAAAAAGAAAAGTAAAAAGCCTGGAGCTGGAGTAGAAAGGAAAAAGAGAGGAACAGAAATGAAGGAGGAGGGACCATAGGAGGGGGGGTGTGGAGGGGGGAAGGAGGGGAAGGAGGAGGGAGGAGGTAAGATGTGGACACTAACTTAGGATGTTCTCTCTGGGCATCCAATCTGCATATTACATCACACTTAGAAAGACCACTGCCAGGAGTACACACGCATGAAATCAGTAAACAAGAAAACTGTGGTACTTTTTAAAATATTATCTAATTTAAAACCTCATAGCCAAGTTCAAAATACTCTGTACTCACAACCAGATATGCTTTCTTATATTTGTAATATAAAGCATGAGAGTTAATATCTCATAATCATAATTCAGAATATAAAACTATAATGTTTTGCTAACACAGAACAATTTCACGTCTTTAATAAAAGTTTGATAAATGCTAGGTGAACTTAAACAGCTATGCATTAAACCTGAAAAAAGAAAAATTACCCACCAATGGAAAACACAAATTACTAAATATTAAGTTAAAATGAATTAAGAAAGTCCCTAGCCCAAGTCTCATAAGCAGACTATTTTAAGCCAGAGTGGGCACCTAGAGTTTGTTAGTCATTTTCTTACTGTTTCGATTAAAAGAATAGAAAAGCAACAACTATACATCCAAAGGAATCCTTCTTTAGAGCACAGATATTGGCACAGTATTGGTAAAGTAAGGCTACTGTGTTCAAGTGCAAGCAGGAACCGATCAAATAAAAATCAATTCAAATGGTAACATTGAAGAAATGTATAGTATTTAAGATATTACTATACTGTTATATTCACATGTCTTGATATTTTAAGAACTTTGACAAATCTGAAAAAATTATTAAATTGTAAAAAAACAAGAAAGCAAGACAATAATTTCATGATTTAAGACTGATTTCAAATTTAAAGCTGTATTTCATTGTTATTGCATGAAAACACAGAATTTATAGGGCACAACTAAACTTGTTACTTACTTCACAGCAATTGCTAGCATATCCTCCAAAAGGATTACATTTAAAAGATCTTTAAAGAGAGTCTGTGGTTTCCATTTCTGAATATAAGCATGGTAAAAGTCTCTAAACAAGCGCTTTCTGCCATGGCTTTTCAAAGCTGGCTCCCTCTCTCCATCTCTAGCAGCCATTTCTAAGGAAATGCAGTCAGTATCAAAGATGTTACCACTCACCAGTGTTGTCTTTAAATTTCCACCACAGTGTACAGGTTGCTCCTGAGTCTAGTTTGAATTGGGAGGGGTACGTGGACAATGAATGCATAAATTTAACCACAAATGTAACATTCCTGTTTTTATCCTGCCAGAATGTGATGGACTTTACACAATACATAAAGGCCACGTTCAGCAACCTCTACTAAACTCTTGTATCATGAGATACAGACCATAACTCACAGACACAGGAAATAGGGTTAGGTTACCTGCAAAACAGACCATGTGACTACTCATCTGATAAATGAGATGGTGGTAAAATTTATTCAAATTCATTTTAGATCAATTTGAATACCAAAATGTATATACCTTTTTTTTAAAAAATGTAAGGGAAAAATTATTGCATGAAAAATTAGGACATAAAAGACCTGGGCACTCTAAAAGAAAAGCATTTGCTTACTATCCTATAGCAACTACGCAAACATCTTCAACTGCCAAGTGCTGCGATTCCTTGTACATATGGAACTAAGTTCAGAAACTCCACAAATTATATAGACAAAACCCTTTTTTTATTTACTTTGAATAATAGAGATAAAGATCACACTGGCACACTTTATTTATGAAAGAGGATAATAGAGTAACTTTTTTCTCCTCTGCATGAATAATGACCCTAAATGAAAACTTCAGTATAAATATCTGTTTTACAGTAAAACATGAGTCTAGCCTCAAAAATCAAACAAAAGAATGTATTTCTGTGGTTTTGTCATTAAAACTTTATTCTGAAAAATTAAATAAATAAACCTAGATTCTTGAAAAATAAGGGGTTAAAAGCATTACCATGTCTTTCCAGTATATAGAGAATAAATGTTTAAAGAATCTTATGAACATGATTTCATAGATAACTTTAACTAAGAGGAAACAAAAACAGACAATGAGTTATTTTGGGGTGTACAGACACAAGAATATTTTACTTCTGTCACCCTCTAAGTCACTCCCTCTTACCTCCACTGTGCACCCCAAATAATTTCTTGTACTTCTGTGCCCCCACCCACCATCACAGTCATCCGTTCCATGCCACTCCTGGTTACCATCACACTAGGAAGAAATCTAACATGCAAATTCAGAGTGGCGTGGATAAATGGCAAAAAATGCCTAGGAAATTGGTCTGCTCGCCTTTATAATGTTTGTTGAAAAATCCTCCATCGCTCCCAACTAATGAAAACAGGAAGCTCTATTCATAAATGTGAAATTCACTGCCTATGATATATAATCATCCTAATAAGAAAATGAGCTCTAGACATACATGTCCAAGAGGGCAAAAGAAGAGATAGTTTCCCAAAGATGGTTTCAATTTTCTTCTGAATCAGAATTAGCAAATCAAGACGACTAACATACTCTGTCTGTGTGCATTATTCCTTACTACACACAGCATTTTGTAATTTATTTCAAAGCTTCCATTATAAACAACAAAAACTTACAGTTTCTGTTAACCCCCTCTATTCTGAGCTATGGAAATTACTGCATATTTCATTATATATGCAGAACTGCACCCAAAGTCCTGTTACAGTCACTGTCCACGCTGATGAAAGAATTATACAAAACATTTCTTTGAAAGATAAAATCCAATCATACAGAAAACTAACATTAGTCCAACAAAATGTCCACCACAATTCCTGACATTTGTTTTTTAAGATCTTCAAAGTAACCATGGGATGATGGCAAAAATAATGTAAACGATACTAATTACATTTAATCTTTATTGTAAGAGCCGCCACGTAATAAAAAAAAAAAAATCAACTACACAGCCATGATTTAATATTTGTAAAGGAATCCCCAGGCTAACACTTTTGTGACAGCCAATTACAGTCGATCCCGATCCCGGCAAGGAGTTTGCAAGCAGAGCTCTGGAAAGGTAAACTCCTTTTTACAATGAGTTACAGATCCCCAAGCTTAGGAAGACAAGCAAAAGGCAAACAGAAGGAAGCAGCCACCCTGGGAAATCCGAAGCAGCCTTGCAAGTGATACAATCCCAAGATGCGAATTACTGCAAAGCAGCACTGTTGCTCAGAACGCCACACACTCAGTTGAGACAATTTTGCTCACTTTTCCATAGACATAATAATGAAGGAAAGGGAGGAGGGGTAGAGAAGAGAGATGAAAAAGCAGAGGAGGGAAGGGGGAGTAGGGAGGTGGCAGAAAGGAAAAGCCTTAGCTACAGAGTTCTGCTCTCCAGAGGCTTAACCTTACAGGAGTGTGGGCTCCTTCAGCATTTGTGTTCTAGCCAAATCCTCATGAGTCACAAAAATTAAAAAGCTATAACCTTCTGAATGCCAGGAAGGCCTTACCACAAGCCTTTTGTCAGAGGGAGAAAGGGAGAGAGAGAGGGAGAGAGAGAGGGAGAGAGAGAGGGAGAGAGGAAGGGAAGGAGAGACAGAGGAACACCCATAAGTAAAGAGACAGAAGGAAGGAAAGGGAGAGGACAAGAGAAGAGAAAGGAGGGAGGGGAGGGGAGAAGGAAAAAGATTGAGAAAGAGGGAGGGAAGAGAGCAAGGGGGAAGCCACAGTGGTAGGCAGTCCCACTTTACTTTGAGTACTGTGAGGTCACAAACCACATGATTCTGTCTCTCCAGTAATAGTGCTTGCAAAAAATAGGAGTTTTAAAGCTTTTGCTTTTTTGGATTGTGTGAATGCTTCATTCGCCTCACAAACAACCACAGAACCACAAGTGCGGTGCAAACTTTCTCCAGGAAGACTGCAAGAAGGCTCTGGCGTTTAAATGGTTAATCTCTGCAGGTCACTACCAGCCACCGAGACCAACCGAGTCAGTGAGTGCTCTAACCACAGTCCATGCAGGAATAGTAGGTCCTTCAAATATTTGCTCACTCCGTTTTGTTTTGTTTCCTTGCTTTTCACATGTTACCAGCTACATAATTTCTTGACAGAAAAAAATAAATATAAAGTCTATGTACTCCAGGCATACTGTACAACTAAAACAGGGACTGGGTATGGTTTGTATTTTCAGTTTAAGGCTGCAAGCAGTATTTACAACAGAGGGCACAAGTTCTATCTGGAAAAAAAAGGAGGGACTATGGCGTCAAACAGCCTCTTCAGCGCAGTGACACCGTGTCAGCAAAGCTTCTTTTGGGGTAAGTGCTACCTTATTTCAAGTCTTTTTCTCTGTGAACCTGTTAAGCATGAAGGTACAAGGCTTAGCCCGGCTGTGAGCTTTCCTAGGTCACAGCGCAGCATGTTAAAGATCATGATGATGCTATTTTCTCTCACTAGAAATTGAAAAATGAAATTGCTGTAAATATTTGCACTTGGCATGTGTAACTAACTCTCGGGGTAATGGCTTGAAATCGACAAAATTAAATGAGCTCATGTTAATCAAATTGTTTTCCAGTGTAACAGAAACAAGGATGTTAAAAACAGTAAGAGCTTAATAGTCCCATGAACTTCCCTAGAATAAAGCTGGATGCTGAATTAATCAAAGTATTGTTAAGTTATTGACTCGGCAGCTCCCAATATTGAAACAAATTTCCAAAAGGAAGCAATTTTACAAAATAGCAGACCACAGAATTATTGAAACATTGTGGTCTACCATGTATGACACAGGAGTAAACCTGGAGGCGAGTTAGCATTCTCAGCTGCCGCTCCACTGAAAGAATTCTCTCTACCGCTTGAAACTATGTCTTCAGATATCTCTATTAGCCTGTTTCTAAACAATTTTCTGTGACTAAATCAGACATTCAACTAGAATAGAAGCATTTTCAAGACATCAGAGCTGTTCTGTAAAGATCTCCAGTGCTTGGGACAATGAATGTACATGAAACTGAACTTTTCTAATAATTTTAAATTTAATTTTATATCTGTAGACTATTGCTCCCACATAGAACTTGTTACAAACACACAGCAAACACTGAAACCTCTAAGATTCCTTTGAGCACATTCTTAAACCTACCAAATGAATACCGTTTTTAGTCTCACGAAAAATAAACTTCACAAGGATACCCTGAAGGATTTAAGAACCATGCCGACAAAATCATGCTGGACTTTTAAAACAAAACAAACATAATGCAGTCCCTTAATACTGAATTTTCAGCAAGTGCTAATACAGATATGTAAATGGCTTCAATCCTCATCAACTGTCACGGGAGTGTAGTAAAATGTCCACTTACATGATTCTCTGTATGCTACCCAACATGTCCCAGCTACACAGCAGATTGTAAAGACTGTCTTTTTAGCTTTTAAATAAATCCTTAGCTGCAGAATTTTCAAACTAGTGATTGGAGTTCCCATTACTCCTCCTCCTCCTTCACACATCTCAACTGGCTCCTAAAACAGGGCTTGTCTTAGCTCAAGTCAAAGAGAAATAATTTAACCTAAAAAGGGGAAGTGGGGGGTCTCTTAAAGGGTAAAGAAATATACTTCAGGTTTTTATTTTTAAAATAAGTGAAATTGCTACAATGACTCCCACAGTAGCCAAAAGTAGGTCATCTCAGTTACAATATATGCAATGTAATAATCATAGATAAAATCATAATTTCAATAGTGGGTATAAGTATTGCTTTTGAAAGCTCTGCCTTCAGGAAGCAGGAAATAACTATGGTTAGACTGCACTATATCCCAGGATAGCCCACATTATACAAACAGCTCACATAGGAGAATATTTATTAGTAGTCACTGAGAGACAAGAACATTAGGCTACATTAAGGCTATTGTTCCATGGAGGTAATACTTGGGGAGGCCGCAGTGAGCAGTTAAACATTTCAGACCTGGAGGCAGAATTGTCAAAGAACGTGTTGAAATGTCCTAGTTCTATTATATAGGAGTAGGGGTGGGTCTTAAAGTTCTATGGCACTCTTAATGACTATTGAATATTAATGTTTCCAAGATCTGCTCAAACTTCAGAGATAAATCAAGGCCATCTTCTATAGCATGCAGTATTTTTTCACATTCTAACCAGGCTTTCTCTTCTGGAAGTGAGTCTCACCTTCCCTGCCTCCCCCTCCTCCAAACAGTACCTTAGGAGTGGCTAGAGAACTTACCATGAGCCCCCTACACCAGACTAATTACAGGTGAGGAGTGGACAATTGTTCCAGGTTATCATCACGTCGCATGTTTCCCTGTTCCATAATGTTTGTGAGGCTAAAACCTCCCTTCAAGGTTACCTTCTTACAGTGCTCAGCACAACCACCTAGTGCAATGTCCTAAGTACATGTGCCAATTTTGCAAAATGGTTAAAGAAAGTTTAGGTAAGGGACAAAGCATGTGCTTACTGAATATCTCACCTCAACCACTGGGAGGGAGGGAAGGAGGGAGGGATGGAGGAATGCAAGAGAGCAAGTGGAGAGATGAAAAGAGAGTTCCAGTGTCCTTGATCTCTGCTACTTTAATCAAGACTTTCAATCTGTGCTACTCAAAACCATTACTTAATATGAATCAATCCTTTTGAAACAGAAGATTGACTCAACAAGTATCTTAGCATTAAGGACTCGTTTGTGAAATCACATAAGCTGACTGGTCACATTTCCACATCAGCTCCTTATAGCAGACGGAGGTCTCTGATGAAGCAGAATGTGTAAACAGTCATTTCCAAAACAATAGTTGTGGTCTCTATCAACAACAATCATTCTGTAATTTCAAGATTCCCGAGTGACCAAGCTTTGCAACTTGTTTCCCAGATAACAGAGACTAAGTTCAATAACCCAGAGAAAAGAATTAAAAAGAGCAAGCATTGAAGGCTACTCTAATATTTATTAAAAGCTAAAACTGCCACGTACTGCCCAAAGAGACTACCTTCCATTCAAATAAATGATTCTACTTTACAAAATTAATACAGATTTCACTTTTAAATCATAAAGATGTTTTGAAATGTAAATGAAATTACAGAAGAAGATCTGTTAAGTCTGAGTGAGCTTCCTGATAGTTTCTAGGCACAAGAAAGGCATGAAATATACACAATTACATTATAGTATATTTTAGTTCTTTTAGTAAAACAAAAATAATTTATTCAATTACACCCTTCAAGCTAATAATCACTGATGGTCAGACTTGTTTCAGTCAGCAGTGTTAAGTCCAATTCTGTAAGGTAGAAATGTTCCAGCTTATTAAGGGAAGACTGTGGGGTGGGGCTGACTCATGGAGGGGACTAAGATGTTATCAGGAACGCAGAATTAATCTTTATTGAATAGAACCATTCACAAATCAAATCTCACTGTACTTCAATACTTTCAAGCAGCTCTAATCAATTACAACCCTTCTCTAGTGCTTCAGAACTCATGTGCTTTCAATTTTACACACTGGTGGTCCTGAAGTACTATATGGGGCAGAGTTAAGACATTCTGTATCACAACTTTAAAAAAAAAAACATCTAGAGAGCTTTATCCCTACCTCTCAGGAGCTGTTTGCATGCAAACTGTGGTAATATTTTTATACTGTGCTTCCTTGTTAAAGCAAAAGGTCAGGGGTTACCCAAATACCTCAACTGTATTTATATATTAAAAAAGAAAAGGTAAGTATTCATATCAAAACTCCAATGGGACAGGCTTCTTTATTTCTACATTTCCAATGATTAATGAAGCCCCACGCCACTTGGAGACTGACGGCAGAAAAAGGGCACATCTCAAAGTCGTCTCCACACTTACCCCCTACCATAGCCCAGCCCCGTCAATGAGTCTTGGGACGTGTGCTATTAGACACTAGTATGTAGCCAGGCTAGGGCAGAAGAGCTGTGCAAGTCCTTCCTGAGCACTCAGACTGCAGACGCTATCAGGCAAGCCTTTGGAGACATGTTTGGATAAATGGTTCACTGAAACGGTAAACCTCTGCAGCGTCCTTCCAAAAATATTACAGATGTGGCCAAATAAATGCCATCGATTCAAGGTGAAAGAAATCGTGTGGCAGAAGCTAAAACCGTAATTCGGACAATGCATGACTATTTTTCACAGCTGGTCAGACCTGTCATTTAATGTACACTGGCCAACCCAATGCTAGTTTAGGCAGAGACTTCCTAACAGGTTACCTAAATGAATTATTTTTTTTTTCCTCTCCAACACCAATGAAACAAAGTTGTATAACTCTAACTCAAGATTTAACATAGTTAAAAATAAAACTGGCACTAAGCACCTATATTAAAGATAACAGTAATCTCCAATACTTGATATTTTCTAAGTAAATATCAGTAAAATATTCTGATAACCTCAAGTGTTTAAAATGTTCAATGGTTTTAAATGGATCTTTATAAGGTTTTCTATACAATATACACCTTAACAAAACCTCTTGTCATTTCAAAACGACAAAAGTATTCACTGGATATGTATTCTGATTAATGTGTTACAATCCAAATAAAATGAGGAAACACTATACCTTATTCAAAGGGAGTTTCCATACAATTTTAGCCACAGTTAACCACAAACTTTTGTTCATTCAACAGAAAACACAAATAAAACAGACCGTATAACTTTTTAAGACTTCTATAGCAACCTAAATGAAATGTTCCTTTATTATACTACTTACAACATCTTCAGCTTACATGGAATTCTGAGGAATTTCCTCCCCATATAGTACTATTAAGGTCATAGGATTCAAGGTTTGCAACACTGTTGAATGGATGTAAGAAACACCCTATAAAACATTTCAAGCTCCTGCTATTCTAAAACAGGAGTTAATTCTAAAGCCTATTTTTTCATAAGCATGTTTTCTTCCTTTAAGAAATAGTATTGTAATCTCTCCAAATGAGATGAACTATAGAGCTCAGACTCCTTTAACCGCTGCTTGTTATGGAAGTACTTAATATTTCTATAGAAAGAAAAATGTGTTAAATGTGTTAGTCATTCTCTTCCTATAAGCATTCCAAATTGTTATTAATACTCAAAAACCCAGCATCTAGAGGTGAGGAGTGGAGCTCAGGAGCAGAGTGTTTCCCCCACGTGTACATGCCCACAGTTCAGCCCTCAAAAACACATTTAAAATGATAGTAATTTTTGAATCTAATATACATCCAAGGAACAAAAAACATACAAAATGTGAAGACTACTGATGAAAATAATAAATGTTATGTACCTTGTTTAAATTTTTTCCTTTAAGTCTATTGTTTAGAAGAAAGAATTTATTGACATACAGACATAAACACAATTTTCTGGAATGTTTAAGGGTGTTAAAAATTATTGCATAGATGTTAGAAAATTTACCAAGTCAGTATTCGTGTCAAGCTGTACTTAATTTTTGAGAACTACTCTAAAGACTTTGTGACTGCTACTGATCCTACTGCCATTTCTCCTCAGAAACTACACATCAGAGTGACATTACGCTAGTAACATTCTTAATAAGGTAGACCTAAACATTCTAGTCAATACAATTAATTTTGACTGCAAAGTCAAATAAATTAATTTTATCATGCTTACTTTTCAGTAACATTAACTTTTCTCCATGAAGAATGTCTGTTGGATCATTATATAACCAACTATAAACATATATCTACATAAAAGATTGAGTTAAAACTCCCAAAACTTAAATACACATTTATAGGTCCCCTTAAAACTACATGAGACTTGAGTGTGCCAAAACATTATTTATGTATTTCTTATGGTCAGCTATCTCACGACTAAATTTATTTTGTGGCTCAATAAAAGCAAAAAAGAAAGAAAGAAAAAAATACTAGCCAAAACCAAATAACAATTACCAATAAAGTTTTAAAAACATATATATACATGATCTTTCTTTGTAAAAATTACAATAATAGTGTTGTGGTATTCTACAACCTTTAATATAGATATTGACATTTTTATACTGAAACTAAATACCTGCCACATATATTGAACTTTAATTCCTTTTTGGGTATCAGTCTGATTTAAAATTTTTATACATGGTACACACGTATGCATATGCACTAGTGACTATGAAGTTTGGAATAATGATTATAAATCAAGAACAACAACTATAAATTATATAAATAAGGAACTGTTAGAATCTCTTGGAAAAGAATTATTTTTCTATACTTACAATATTGCAGTAAAATGTCAATCTGTAAAATCAAAATAGAGACTAGGCATCCATGAGGAACCATGCTACTAAAATAATAAATATTATATTTATAAAATCCAAAGACCTTATTTTCCAATTATAAATCCAAATAGTCACTGACACCACTCAGTAAAACAAGACATTCCAGTTTACACTAGCAAATTTGAACTTTATCAATGCACTAAGAGATCCCGATTTATAGCCACCTTAGCTGTCCCTAAACATACACATCTTCTATACATCTCCTCTCTGCCCATCTAACCTAGGTAAGGAAGACACTATATTTTTCATTTTTGCTGTTTTTTTAATAATAACTGCAATTTTTCTTTTTAAATTTCTGTACTGAACTTCTCAACTTAAGACTGAATTACCAAGTAAAAAGTGATATTTTTAACAAATACTTAATGATATTGTTTCTACCACATAATTTAGAATTATTTCAATAAATATAAGTAGCCTGAATGTACTTTGAAGCAGAAAACAGGTTATGACATCAATCCTACTATACATTATATATCATAATTACATATTATATATCACATATTATATAATAAAGCACATTATACAGTTAATGGTTCAACCTCTGCTCTACCACTGTAACTAGCTGCTAGAAAAAAGTATCAAAAGGGGAAAAGGTATAGACTCTCTTGCAAGATGTTTTATGTAGGTACAGTTTTTAAAGGGTACTGTTGTTTTGTTTGTTTGGTGTTGTTTTGTTTTGATTTGTTTTTGGAGAAACAACTCTTACTTTGTTTCCTAGACTTCTAACATACTAGACCTATAACACAGAAAAAAATCTCCTTTAGGGTAACAATATACATTATGTAAATCAGCTTTCTATGAACCTTGAACCAAACTATAAATGTATATCAGGGTTAGGGCTAGAGCCCTGGCCACATGCTCCAAGTCCTGGGATCCTTCCCCAGCACAAGAAAAAAAGAGAGTAAAATAGATGTAAGTACCCATGGGTAAGGCCCTGAACACTCAGAGGGTTAGGAAAAGACTAAGAGAAGCCTCCACTGAACACTTGTGCCTTAACAGTAGACAACTGGTTACAAAAGATAAGCTAGTGAAATTTATGGTTCACTGTCATGAAATTTGTAAGTCTTTTATGTGATTCGGCTTTTGAAAAAAAAATCATTAAAGTTTTGCTACTGCTCTTTCAAAATTAATTTCATACATACACATGCTATTTAAAGAAACAATCAGGCAGATAATACTTTTTAAAAAGAAACTGTATTGCAGTGCATTAGTAAAGCAATATAAATAGGAAATTCCGTGTATTCAATTTTCGATGATTAATCCACAACAGAAACTACTTCTTCATACTCTCATGATCTCCAGGATTCAAACAGAATTCTCTACAATCTCACACTTAGTGTAACTAGATACATATACATATGCACACCAGCTTTATATCACTGTCTGTCTCTATCATTTAGGAAGAAAATTTATTTTTAAAAACTTTTACTACTCATATCCACCTCATTTTAAAAACTTTATTATCTAAAGTAGATATATATGAGAAGACTCTTGACTGACCTTGACTCTTGATGCAATACAAGTCTTTTATGGCATACAAATGCACATTACAGAAGAGCCGAGCACTTAAGCAGTTGGAAAAGAAGCACGCGGAGATGTATTTTAATTATCAATCACAAATACCTAGGAAGTTTTAAAGCATCCACTAACTTCAAGTCTTATTTTTATTTCCATACGCATTTTCTTTCAAAACTTAAGTAATTTCAAATAGAGCAAAATATTGTTTTAAATTGCCAAATTACTTATTAAATCTCTCAGAGGTAATAAATTTCTTATTGAGATGAATCCAACCCATTTTTGTGGCTATAAAATTAAATTGTGTATACCCACAAACAACGTAGCACAAAATTTTGTCCCAAGTATTTATTTATTTACAAAGTAAGTATATTACATGTAAAAAAAAAAAAAAGATAGGAAGAGATTTTCTCTAGTATAATCTTTCTATTTATTTACTTTTATGCAGATACATGATCATTAATTTTTAATAAAAAATACTTAATTACCATCCATGCTGCTTCCTTTAAAGAAAACATTGAGGGAAAATAGTACCCTTATTCATTATTATAAGTTAAAAGATAACTTTTAAAAAGTAGTTATAAAAATAATGTGATCTGAGGACTCATATTCAAAACATCAAAAATAAACAATAAAAATACAAACTGGAACATATAACTACTTAAAAAGAAATATAAAGCCACTCTGAACATAAGAAATATACATACACTTTTAAAACAGACGTTTACTTGAGCAGTTTTTAAAAGCAAGCTTTAATTTGAGTACAATAACCCTATGAATACAGAATTTTCTTCTAAACTGGTAAGACTAAAAGAAGTGTCTAACATCTAAATTCATCATCTTAATATGTGATAATTTCTTTAATCACACAGCTACCACATTTCCAAATCCTGTAAAAGGCTTGACCATTGCACCTTTTCCTGCCATTCCTCTTCCTTATTGATTACAGTGTCTCTTCAGCACTTGAGGCTCCAAAATCCTAACTACATTTAGAATTCATAACTGAGTCACCATTGCGGCCTGCTCTAAAAGCACCCGTTTCTAGAAGGCAAGGAAACCCTGGTCTTTAAAGCTGATGCTTCTACACAAGCAGGCAAGTTCAGTGGGCTCCTAGCTACACCAGAGCCATCCGCTCCAGGAGCTCAAGGGTGCCCAAAACAACGGGTTACCTGTTCCAGCCAGGCTAAGGAATGTGGCCAAATCATTTTTATTGATTTAACCTTTACAGGAATGCTACATCTCCTCAGAGCAAAACATTTTGAATGTATTTATAATATGATACACTTCTGAAAAGCCATGAAAAAGAAAGCTAGGAACAAATCTAGACAGCCCTCCACCCTTGGTTGTTAGGAGTTTATTTTTATTTTAAACATTATCAGTGGACCTAAATACAGAATAATTCTACTTGGGGAAACTTACTTTGGCACGATTGTATTAGAAATAAAAATTTATTTCAGAGTAGAAAAGGTACATTTAAGTAAATTCTAACTTTAAGAACTACAACTCCAAACTTGACAATGATTGACAAATTTTTAACAAATTCTAAAGGCTCTTTTGACACTCTGATGCGCATCCACCATGAAAACGACAAACATATCAAACTAAAACTTACAGGGCATAGTCCCCACTGAATAGCTAAAAGTTATACTCTAGTTACACTTTGGGCATGTACAG
Source organism: Mus musculus (assembly GCF_000001635.26). Taxonomy (NCBI): domain Eukaryota; kingdom Metazoa; phylum Chordata; class Mammalia; order Rodentia; family Muridae; genus Mus; species Mus musculus. The sequence continues at coordinate 44,805,059 of NC_000083.6, read as the reverse complement.
AGCAAGTTCTGTGGAGTCTATCTCTCTCGCTTCCTGCACATGGTACTTTATAAACGGCTGCGGCAGCTAATGCCTACACTAGGTGCATTTGCCAAATAATAATTCACAATATTATGCTTCCTCACATTATGCTCCATCATTAGTTAACTTGAACCTCACTCCTCAAAAAGTTCTACTTTCACCGCATACTGTTCTCTTCAAAATGCAAACAAGTTTTGAGCATTTCCAGATGTAGCAGACCGCCTCTCTCTCTCCCTCTCTCTCTCTCTCTCGCTCTCTCTCGCTCGCTCGCTCGCTCTCGCTCTCTCTCTCATATAAACACACTCAAAGAACTCTAAATAACAACATAATAAAGGCAGAGACACTGTTTTCCACCTCAATATCGATGTATTTGAAATGGGAGCTGACTGACAGGGCTGCGTCTCCAATGAGGTCGTGAGTGCTAGCTACCAGCACAGGCTGCAGGTAGCTGACACTAGGTAAAACAGCAGCATATTTTGGTAGCAGGCAAGATTCTGCCGACCTGGGTTTTCTGAAATTCTGGCAGCTACTGAGTTAGCAAGAATAAAGGCAATGCTATTCGCTTTTTCAAACTTAGCTTGAATCCCAGGTAATATAGCTGGAATTCAACTACATTATTTTCATCTTCTCATCAATTTTTTACATAAAGCATCCTAGCATGTATGAGACTATGCTAAATGAAAATCAAAATCATTTGCACGCAGCCTACCTCTCTGAAGTAGGGCTGGGAGCCCTGTGAGACATGGGAGGTGGCAAGGGTGAAATTTTCAGAAAGGACTCACTCCTCTACAACCCTCAAAACAAGGGCTTTCCTGATGCTCCCTGGGTACTCGGGAGGAGCACTTCACCCAGGGCCTCGTGTCACTCCAAGGGCCTCTCATTACAGATCACTGCCTGAAACACGTGCTTAGCCAGGTAACACAGGTACAACACAGGAAAAGACCAATAGGAGAGTGAAAAGGTAAAGTAAGAATATGTATAACCTTCGGGTGTGCTTTATATTTGATTTATAAATGGGATTTTCTTGAGAAAAGAGCAATAAGGAAATGTAATCAGTTTAGACTCTAACCAATTGTTATTCTGAGAAAGCACAAATAGCTCACAAGTTTGCTTTCAAGTTATTTACTCTAAGAATCATGCAAAGTAAACAAACTGCCTTTACTACTTGGTCATCAGACTTTTAAAAAACAATTCCAGAATGTGCTCCATTAAATGTTCCCAGAGCCACACGCTGTCCTGGTCCAAGCACCATATCTGGTTGATCCTCAGCTCTGCCTGAGGCATAGACCATGGGAGAGGAAGGGTGAGACAGGGCCAGCCTTAGGTGCCTTTTGTAAACAGACGCACACCCCTAGGTAAATCAATGAGAGCCATTGGCTACTGAATTTATGTCAGAAATAAACAAAAGCCAAGATAAACATGCAAAACATTCACGGCAAGCTGTTTCCAAAAAAATTGCAGTTTGTTTTTAATAAAACATTACACTTCCTTTCTTCTCTTTGGTCTAGAGCTGTGACCATAAGTAATACTAAAGGGAAAATAAAGACAGAGACAACTTTGTAAGATGAATAAACCAAACAGTCATTATTTATTTCTCCAATACGTTTTTAAGTACATATCAATCTATACCCCAAATAGTTTTATTTTAAATTAACACTGGGAAAACACCCCAAGTGTCTCCTGCTGCCTGTGATTCTAATGGAGTGCATGAACGTGTCAGCTGAAACTGCATGATTTATTTGTTACCTGTCCTTGGTTGAGTCTGTTTCTCTATTAGCTTTCTGGGCTTGAGATTTCCTGGGCCAGGTGCTGTGCTAATCCTTTGAAAACACTGCTGTTGAATTCTCACAACTCCCTTCTATGAGGGGTTCCCTAATTCCTCAGATAAGGGGAAAGAATGAAGTCATAAAGCCTGACCACACAACTGACTAGCTGACAAGCTAGGCAAAGCCTTTATACTCTGGACATTCACTTTACAGTATTACACTGGCCTTCATGAAGTCATTTCTTGATCCTTAATTTCTTCTGTAAAGTTACTGGTTCTCAGAAGCACAATCCTAGTAATCTCTGTGTCTCCATCTATTCTAGTCCATCACTTTACATAAAAATCATTAGGGAACTGAAGCAACTAAGAAAAGGTCAAAGGCTATCAAGGGAAAAGGTTGTCTAAGTTTGATCAGAAAATGAATTTCAAGAAACTTGATAATTCTTAGTCATTATAATCAGTAGTCTTTTGCAATGTCCATGGTAACTCTCCACATGATTAATAATATCATTTAGGAATCAAAAACTCAGCTTTTATAACACCAATAATTTGCAACTATCTTAATTTACCACCTAAAATGATAACGGTCAAACACTTGGCCTTCCAACAGTGGGGAGGTGGGGAACACCCTGCCAAGATGGCCATAGGGGTTAAACAGTTCACATTTTCAGAGACATGAGAACTGACTGAGAAAGCTATCTGAGATCTCAAAAGTCTAACAGCATTCCTGCACCCACATTTTACTTGCCATGGAATAATAACCAGGCTAGCAACTTTAAACGTCTAAAGAAGGTTCACCTGCTAACATAAATATGTAGACAAATGTAAATCATAGGAACACCATTTTAGAAAAGAAAATAATTTTACATATTAGTTTTAATTAGAAACATCCAGGGGAAAAAAAGTTAGAGCTTGGTTTGTCATGATGCCTTCCCTAGAGTGTACAACCCAAGGCACTAGAGATCAACGGAATGGGTAAACAACAGTATACATATAAAACTAATTTTGAAATAATAGAGAAAGTTCTTCTGTAGTTGCACTAGTACTGAGGTTCCGATTCTGCTGTCCTGCCTATCAATGGATATAAGAAGTTAGAAAAAGATACCATGGGAAAGAAAAGGAGATTGGTTTGGGTAAGGCAATTCACTGCATTTAATTTAATCCCCACAGTATTCCCACTTACATTATCAGGAGCCACAAAAATGACAGAGACAAAAATTTCTGTATGTAGCCAAAACAGTTAAAGAAACAGAGGGTAAACTTTAAAATGCAAAATGTCTCAGCACTAATTGTGTGTGTGTGTGTGTGTGTGTGTGTGTGTGTGTGTGTGTAAATGACTAGGCACTAGAGATGTATATACCTCAGTGACTGAGTGTTTGCCTAGCATGGATAGATAGGCCCTGGACTGATCCCAGCATCCAAAAAACCAAAAGGTTAAATTGAAAATATCCCAAATAAACTAGCAGAAAAATTTGGCAACAGGAGGACTAAGAGAGGGGAGAAATGGGACTATAGTCCAGGCATAATTCCTGAATGTACTAATGATTATGAGGAGATGGCAAGAGGTGGACAGATTGCTCAAGCTATGTTTATGAGAAAACAGGATGCTATATTACAGGATGCCACAATCTCAGCTCTTTAAATTATAAGTATGTTTTTATGCATACTCAAGGAATACAAACTAGTAACAAAAGCTACGCATACACCTAAAAGACAGGAACATATACTACAGTATTACAATTTAGTTAGCAGTTGACTCTAGTATTTGACAAGTTCACTTTCCTGAGTCAGTATAAAACCTTCATTTTCCCACATTCAAGTTGTAAGAAATAGAGCAAAGCTCTCCAAAATAAATCATATTCTCAGAAGAAAAAAACAAGGCCCTGACAGACCAGCGAGAACTTAAATTAGTATCTGAATTTCCATTATACTCACATAACCTTAAGCAAGGACACAGTGTCTGATTCCCTCATCTATAAACAGCACCTACCCCAAAGTTTCCCATGACAACTAAATAAAAAGTAAAGTGCTTACTTATATCCTATCTGACAGAACTCATAGAGTTAGTAAGTATAATCAGCTTTCTAATCCTTTGGTTTACTGCAGCACACTTGACTGTTCACAGTTTCCCCACAGTGAGCACACGAGTACTGCAGCATCACCATCAGATCAGCATCAGCATCAGCATCAGCAACAGCATCAGCAACAGCATCAGCAGGCCTGGAAAGCTTGTTCAGTGTAGACTCTGAGACTCTCCTTTAAAGAAGGGCCTGTGCCTGAGTAAGAGTGGCAGGAAGTCTCAGTTTGTTAGGCCTGCTCCAGACAACACTAAGTAAGGCAAGGGTCCAGCTGCCCACTTCTCAAACTAAGCAGAGCATCCAGTAGCTTTCTACTAATCCCTCATTCTCAGGGACTCAAGAGCCCAAGGAGAAAAGGTGAACCTAATTTTACTTCCAAACACAACTTTCACATGCAGAGAGCAACTTATGTCCCTTACTGCTGAGTTTACCCACAATGACCAAGCACTTGCACAATGATCTCCTGAAAAGTTCTGTCTCCTTGTTACTTGAGGCATCCTGCAAATCATGACACTGCATAATGATATCAGCTACTAGCTAGTCCTCATGCTATCAACAATTTCTCATCAGATAGGTTTTCCAGATGCCTTGAAGGTTTTTGCTTTTATTTTGCAACTGTGACTATAATCATGACATTCTTGCTCATGTATGTCTTTCCACTCTGTGCAGATGAGCACATACATCCAATCTTCCCCTTCCCTCCCTCTGCTCACATTGCCTCTAAGTTCATAGCATTGCATCTACACAGTATCCCTGAAGCAGTGTCCAGTGGTTGCGACCCAGACTAAGTTGGTGAAACTGCTGCTGTTGGGTAAAATCATGTTGCTCCTAGCATGTTTGAGATGCTCACAAATCACTTCCAATCCTCACTCCAAACTCACCAGCAGAGATCTCAAGCGGATGGGTAGACTTTTGCATCTAGTCCTCTTCTGATGTTTTATAGCACTTTCTTACTGGTAAAATAGTGTTTGACCGTGATTGCCTGTTTTCCCCCTCTTCCCTTGCATGGTTACTGATTGAAGAAAAATGTTAATGTAGGTAGGATACTGTCAAGCCAAAGAGGAAATCAAGTTCTGTTTCCTGGCATGCACAGTGATGTGCAGTACAGAGCTGCTGCCATGATCAGCAGTGGAGGGAGGGCTGCTTCAACTGCTTTCCCCAGCATTTTCTAGTCAGCCTGCACTTACCTTACCTGTGCTTACATCTTTAATTTGGATCTGTCCTTAATTGCAAATATGTTCTGCTGTTCATTCACACCTGTATGAACTTTTTTTTCCCCATATATGTCTTGTGACTACAATATGTCCTGTGCCCTAGATCCTAAACTTTCAACAGAGAGCTCAGATCTAGAGCCTTCCCTTTGAATGGCATCTGGTAGAGCTGTGTAAGCAATCAGGTGGTTAGTAATTTTATGACGTTCTGGTCAATGCCTTGTAAGAGACTACAAGGAAGGGGATGTTTACCACACATTTAACAATCACTGAGAATTAAGAGTTAATTAATTAAGTATTAAGCAAGTTAGTACTTTGGGCACAGAAACTGTATCTAAACCAGTACTTGTTTTTGACTAGAAAGGCTCAAGGAGAAAAAGAAAGAAAGAAAAAGAAAATACTGACTCTGTAAGGTGAGCCTAAGACAAAAAAGAATACCTGGAAAGAGAAAATAGGAGCACTTCAGAAATAAGCAATGGCATGAGCCCACATGGAGAGCCAACAGGGAGACAGTGAGCCAAACAGAAGATCTGAAACCTTAAACCTCCCTACACATGAGGCTGTAACAGGATAGCTCAGCTCTCACCATGTCCTATTCTCTACTCAAGCTTTATCCTTACAGGCTTAGACACCTCTCCCGGAAGCCCTGAGTCAGAACTCAACAAACCTGATAAGTCTGACAAAAGAATTACATATAAAGATGCTTCTGAGAACAGGAGACAGAGAAACTACCCATTTACCTGTGCTGTACCCCACGGACATTTTAAGGTAAAAAGGTGACACAAGCTGTCAAAACTATCAGACATTCTCAAAGAGTATTAGATGTAAATATAATCAAGTACTACAAGAAAATCCAAATGTACATTCATGAGACTATATATAAAAGAACACGCCTGGTATCTTTAAAAGGCAGGGTAGGCTATGAATGGTCAAACTTTTTACCAAAGCACAAAACTGTAAAATTGGTTAGAGGCCAACAGTTTTAGAGGCTCAACTTTATGAAATTTTGCTCATTAAAAATCATTTGAATGTTACTGTATTCATTTTTCAAGCTCAGTGGAACATTTTGTCATGTCCCTTATCACAAAAAATAAGTAAACATTATACATAGCCAATCATATATATTTTTGATTTAACATCATTTACTTTAGACATTACTCATAAAACTAGAAATAATCAATTATAAAAATACATTCATAGAAGTCTAAAACCCTTTTTCACTTTAGGAATCAGTAGTTTCAAACATTTCCTTATGAGTCTGTTCAAACAGCAAATTTTAAGATGCACGTAGCATCTCAAACAGACACGGAGAAGCAGCTCTCGCTGCCGAGAGAATGAAGGAAAGGACTTCTCCATGTTGGTGATGAAATTCCTATAGCTCCACTGAGCACAATTTGAAAGCACCAATTTTATGATCAGACTTGCCACCAACACCTTTAAAAATAAATGTTTCTACTTAATAGTGCTATTTCCCCAGTTCAAAGTCAGAGATCTTACTGATTCAACCAAATATGTGGATCTTATATTTACTGTAGACATATAGTTAATGACACTGGTTGCTGAGTACATAACAGGGTCCCATAGGTTTCCATGGAAGGAATGTTCTCAGGCCTCACCTCCAAAACATGGGACAATCCTAACACCCAACCCATAGTTCATGGACTAGGTCTGTTGTGCTGAGGCAGTGCACAGTGCTGTGCTTTCCTGCTGCTGTTGGAAGGAAGAACAGAAATGCATATTTAAAGTCCCTCACCAGCGCTGCAGGCCTGGCTACTACTTTAGGACTTCACTTTGATTTCCTTCCCTGCCCTATCCTATTGTGTTATAATCTTGCTGTAAACAGCCCTGACAGATGCCTCAAATCTTTTTTGGAATTAAGATACAAATGATAAAACTCATTGCTCAATCTAATACCATTAGCTTCTCATTGGGCTAGAACACTGGTTCTCAACCTATGGGTTGAGACCCCTTTCACAGGGGGTCACCTAAGACCAACAGAAAACAGAGATATTTAAAGTTCATAACAGTAGCAAAATTACAGTTATGAGGCAGCAACAAAAAATAAATTTGTTTGGGAGTCACCGCATCATGCAGAACTGTATTAAAGGGTCACTACATTAGGGAGATTAAGAACACTGCTCTAAGATAAAGACCTTGGGCTTTCTCCTTTAACTAGTTTGTAAAAGTATCTTTTATTCTGCTGAGTTAATTGTCATCTAGGTGGCTTACTGCCTCCCTCTGCTAACCTAGGCCTAGTCCTAGAAGCTTCTAGGCTCTGAGTAATCTATTCTAGGCCTAGAATGTTCTCAGCCTCTAAGACTTACTGCTATTCAGCTTATGCAAGCTCACCTTCTCTTTTGCTTTCTGAACTCTGGCTAGCTGATCAACTCAGCTGTTCTGGCTCAAAACCCCTCTCCACGCTGACTGACTCATGCTGGCTTATCCTGAATTGCTCAGCTTGACCTCGAACTGACTCCAGCCATCTGTTCTAATCTTCTAGCTACTTCGAATTCTCTTGTTTGTTTTGTCTTTATCTGTATCAAGTTTGTTCTCTCTCCAAACTGTCTCTGTAAAACTCTCCAGGTAAAACTGCCTCCTTCTTTTTAGCACAGGAGAGTTGGGCACTTCCTATTCTGTCACACCTTTCTCTGACCTTGTCTGCCACTCAGTCATCACTTTCAAGAAGGGTGCTTCCTTCTACAAACTAACATTACCTTTGCTGTTTGGGATTAAAGGTGTGTACTAAAGGGCCTGTCTGAATTCCAGCCAGAGAGATTAAAGGTGGGTGTGCTAAGGCTGAGCCACACCATAACTAGAAACAGTTTTTTTCAGTAAATAACACAATCTTGGGGCTCACAGTGTAATCAAATACTCTGCAACACTAGTTCACTATTCCCATGAGCCTCTAAGACCTAACAAGCTAACCTGTGCAATGTCTGACTGATTTGTTACTCTCCTTCATTCCTGGTGCCACTGTCTCTCCCCCAGCCAATCCAACTTCCATGGTGCTACTTACATATTCTCCTCAGTCAAGGTCAATGCACATCAAACCTGTCACTTGGCAAACACCTTAGAAAGGTTTCCTATGCCCAGACAAAAGATTAAATTCCCTAGTCATCCATTCAGTTTGCCACATTCCAATACTGACCACCAGTCTGACAGTATTTTCTACAAGCGCATTTCCTTCAGCTACATTCAAGCTACCTGAAGCTCACTCCTAGTGCTCTCCTTCACTTGTGGTGCTCCTTCCTTGTGCTGTCACCCTCCCCTAGGTTTCTGAAGGTTTAAACAGTACCTATCTAAAGAAAGATCAAATGGTATTATTTTCATAAGATTCCTCCTCGCAGCTGAAAACCCTCTCAGCCTCCTCTGTCTTACCGCGGGAGAACATCAGTAACCTTTCTTTACATACTTATGTTCTCAATCGCCGGCCATTCTGCGTCCACCTGTGGGGAAGACCCTACTTACACACGTGTGTTTAATTACTAGTTGGTGAGTCCAGAACTGAAGCTGCAGAATCCACTTGTCTCCTACTGTATTCGGAGAAAGCCTTTTAAAGGAGCTGACTGGCGAGGAAAAAGAGTTGATAATGTAATAAAAACCTCACCCTCTCGAGCAGCCACAGATGCCTTGTGATGAGGCAGAGCTTAGAGTACACTATGTTTCACACTCCATGAAGACAGAAATATACTTAATGGTGTGCACCTGCCTCCCACATACCAAGCCAGGATTGTACAAATTAGAGATTGTGAATTCAAATTCTACCCAGGCGACTTAAAACCCATGTTTTCTGTGTAAATCTTTAATGTCTCTGTACCTAAGTACATATCTATAAAGTAAGAAAGGCAAAAATTGCCTCATGCAATAATCAACGACCACAAGACACATAAAACACATCCGTACTGTATCAGCAACATAAGCACACAAGAATCCCCATGCCCCTGCCTCTTAGATATCACCTAGCCTCATGCCTGCAGAACACGGGAACTCAGCAAAATATATTGAATGTGGGTGGCTAGACGAATAACAATTACTTAAATAAGAAAAAAGACTTAAAACAAATGTGATAAGTTACAGGAAAACAGAACATGCTAAAGAAATTATATAAGAAAAGAAGAAAATACTTTTAAAAGGACAACTATAGTTGCAAACAAAGAAGAGTGGTAGGCACAGTGTACAATTTAAAAAAAACAAACAAACACATTTTCAATTTAAAAAAACTCACAAAATCTGAGTTTATGATCAAAGAAGCTAATATTAAAGAATTAATCATTATATTAGGTAGATAATGTGATAACACTCAGTAGTTTAGGGTTAATACAGATAAATTAACCTACAGTGAACAACTGCGTTTTTAAATAAAGTCTATTTCACTGATTTATTTACACTTATGAAATGTCTCAGTTTTCTTTTAAAGATATATATCTCCATGTTTTCTCACATTACAAACATGAAGCTTCACAACCCTAGTTACAATCTTTGGATAATCTGTGCACAAAAGAAATACCTCAACATATAACACAAGGACAGAAAATGAACCCAAAAGGAATGGCCATCATATGTAAAAACAGTGCACTTCAATAACTACAATCACCTGAAACTAAAACGCCACTCAGATTATACACCATGGCCGGGCAGTGGTGGCACACGCCTTTAATCCCAGTGCTTGGTAGGCAGAGACAGGCGGATTTCTGAGTTCAAGGCCAGCCTGGTCTACAGAGTGAGTTCCAGGACAACCAGCGATACACAGAGAAACCCTGTCTCGAAAAAACAAAACAAAAAATAAATAAATAAAATAAAAATTTTTTAAAAAGTAAAGAACACCAAGACCTTAAAGACCTTTAATACTTTAACTGGGTTAATAAATATAAATGCAACAGGCTATGCTTTTCATGTATATTAGAATACTAACATCCTAGGAAAATGCACATGGCAGAAAAACTTCAGTAAGAAAACATGATCATAAGTGACTGCCTTACATGGAGAAGGGTGGTGATTTTTCTGAACAAACCATCAAAGCAAGGTCAAAGTAGAACTCATCAAGCTTAACTCATAATGAGGACTACACTAGAATCTTCATTAACTTCATTAAAAAAATGTGAAATCTCAATACCCCATGAAAGCTAAAACAATACACAACAAAATGGCACTGCTTAAAGATGAAAATAAAAAAGGGATTCCAAAAGCAGACGTAGACTTATTAAGACTGTACATCTGTCATTAAGTCTCAGTCACTGTTGTATTGCTGTGAGGAGACACCACAATTAAAGCAACGCTTATGAAAGCAAGTATTGAATTGGGGGCTCATACAATCTCAGAGGCTTGGTCCATCATCATCATGACAGGGAGCATGGTACTAGAACAGTAGATGAGAGCTACGTCCTGAGCAGAGAGACAGAACAGAAGAGCAGCCTGGGCCTGGCCCTGGCTTCTGAAACTCAAAGCCCACCTTGAGTGACACACCTACTCAGCACAGTGTCACTCCCTGTTGACTAAGCATTCATATATAAGAGCCTATGAGGGCCATTCTTATTCAAACCTCCATATTAGCATACACACATTTTTGAAAAACTACATTGGATTTTTAAAGTCATGCCTCTTTTATTTATTGGGTTTCATTAATTTAATGAGCCGATCTTTATTTAAACATTAAAATCATAGTTTTTCAGTGTAATCTCTAAAATAGTCTAAAATTAGAAAAAGGGTTATCTCTGCCAGTGATGTAAATAAGAAAGCAAAAAATGATTAATATTCTAGGTCCATGCAACTCACAATCAGTTCACGTTGCTGGTATTCTCTCTTATTGGAAATGAATTTCTTCTGATTTGCCTTTTAAACAAAGATCCTTGCTTTAAACTAATTTTAAGTAAAACTAGAAGGTGACTCAGATACACTCCATTTTCAAAGGTTTCACATGTCATAGGAAAAACAAGTCTTGAGCCAAAACTGCAATCAAAAGTAATGCCACAGCCATAACACAAAAGTGTATATAATTAGGTCAAAGACTTTAATGTACAATATTGTAAACTCCCAAGAACATGGTCCCACAAAAGCAGTAGTAAGTCTAAAAACTGAGACATGAAGTGTTTCCAACAGAGTTGGAATGTGAAGTGCAGCCATCGGATGAGGTACCCTGCATGCTGTACTCACCGCTAGATATACAGAACCATCCTACAGTAAACACTCAATTCTGAATGAATAAACAAAAAGCATTAGTAACTAGTATACAAGAATATTCTAGAACAAATATGGTCTAAGACCCATTTGTTCCACCATAAGGATTACCCAGAACAGTAAATCACCTGCATGAGATGATCCGAGTGCACACCACTGAATTCCACTGTCATCATGGGGACCCTGCTTACTTCACAGAGCAACAGCAAACAAAGCTGGACGCCCAGAGGTGCTACGGTGGACTAAAGGTTTTAAATGAGAAGGAGAAATGGGAGGGAGAGCTAACTCCAAAGTAAAGAATTACTAATGAAAATAATGGCTAGCTTCTGAAAACTGCTAAGTAGATCACCGTGTCTGTTAAAGAAAGCTCATGGAGCATGAAAGCAGCAAAGCTTGCAGGGTGAAGGGGTTTCTGTCCGCTCCATTCAGGTCCCAGTTGTATAAAATTTAAGACATACCAGTAATGTCTAAATGAATGAAGTTTTCAGAGCGATCTATAACAACTGATAACATGACTTAAACATGACATGCCTGGGATTAATGAAAATTCTTCATCGTTTTAAATGATATTGTAGTGCCATCTCAAATATAAAGGCAGAAGGAAAAACTAAATAAATGCTGACAGTTTGAAAATTAAGGAAAAACACAAATTGGTCAAATGAACACTAATTAATAGCAAAGACAGTTGAAAGGAGTGGAGAGCTGATATTCAAAAGACCAGGTATTAAGTCCTAAACTAACTAAACAGCTACCCTCGGACAAATCGGCCCTTCTCTACATCTTCGCGAATCAATAATGGATGGACCTAACCAATTTCTAAGACACTCAGATTTCCAGTCAGTCAAAATAACCGACACTATTAAAAACAGTTTTCTTTGTCTCTGAATACCAAATCAATTGTCCACATTTTAAAAAGAAAAAAAAAGTGCCAAAATTCTGTTCTATCCCTATAATTTAACAGTCACTTACCCAGAGTTCAGTGAGCAGGTTACTATCTATGCAAATGGTTTATGCGCATTACCTGGCTTATCCGCCTTAGAGATGAATATTGTTCCTGCATATTATAACACTGCCAGACTTTACTACGCTGCCTCCTCCTCCCACCATCCACATGGCGTCTGTAAATATAGATCTGCCAAGGAAGCAACAAAGAGGACTTAGCTAAATCAGAACTCTAAATGCAGAAAGCCACACTTAAAACTACTTTCAGCATATAAGACAAAACCCAAAAGCAACATAGTAAGAGGACAAAAAATAAAAAATAAAAAAACCTCACAACTGAAATGGAGCAGTCATTTGAGTTTCTAATATGGAATCGTGGTCTAAGAACTACCCGGGCTCCTATTTCCTTCCTCTTCTACTTGGAAACTTTTAAGATTGCAACTGTCGCCTCTCCCCTAGAGGCTGTCCTCCCAAACACAGTGTCGGTATCACCGCAACTTCACATCTACCTACCAGACGCCTACAAGATGCCAGCTACAAGATGCACCTACAAGATGCCAGCTAGAGCACATCAGGAGAAGGGTTAAAGCCCTGGAAAGGGACTGGATGAAGACAAGCACAGCACTGTCGGAAACTACACCGGGGCAAGATTTTTGCCCGGGTGGGAAGATTACCAGGCCTCTCCTAAGAATAGTACCTGGTGTCAGGCGCACAGATCGGGCAGCACAGGAAGTCAGAGCAGACCTCAGGAGAATAGCTCAGGCCAACAACCCTCTAAGCTCCGAGCACTGCTCAAGCGCTACATAAATGTACAGAGCGCTGAAGTCTCCAATTCTTTCTCACATATTGTGTCCAAGTTGACCAACTCAATTGCGTTTTAGACCTCATCCCTAGGCTGGATCTTCCAACATGTCAAATTAATAACTTCCTATTACATTTGCCCTTCAGATTCCCACATCAGCCCAGTGACCCTGACCATCCAGTCTTACGCCCAGCACAGAGTGAGGCTATAGGAAACGAACAGCACCTGCCTGCCTCCGCTGCGTGGCAGGCAGCTTACGCTCTCTCTGCCACCTCCTTTACTACATGACAACCCTTCAAAACTCTAAGCAAGCTTCCTATCTCCCAGCATTGCCAGCAGTCTGGTCTACACCTGCTAGGGGCTAAGACAGTGAAATGTCTCGAATTCGAGAACAATAAATCAGCATCCACCAGGGGGTGAAAACGATTAAAACTGCAAATAGACATGGTTTACAAAAGAAAACTAGTACAATTTACCATAGAACAGACCTAATGTGACGCCTCTGTATCACCCTAGAGTGTCAGCAGGGGAAGCCCAAAGAACTGTAGTAAACTACACCTGGTGTTCTATCTGTGTGAACTCCATATCCCTGCAGGCTGTTAACCTACAGTAGAGACGTTTACTGAACTGGTCAAAAGAAGACACGTTCTATTACTTTTCTTATGTTTAAAAATGAATATATTAAATATACTCAGCCTCTTAATTCCACTGAATGGACACTGATATATATTTCTCTATTAGTCAGAATGCAGTATTACAGATCCATTTTTAAAAATTGAACTGGCTGTTTAAAACTGACCATTTCTGCCATTCAAAAATAAAATCTCTTCCATGATTTAAAATTAAGGTGATAAATTGTCTGGGTTTTGCATACTGCAGTCACAGCACAATTCTACACTCAAGCAAGAAAAACAAATAGTAAAGAAGACTGAGAAGTTTTTCGCTCGGTCTCTAATCATCCACTCGTTAAGCGGCCCACTCATTAGTCTGGTTGTTTTTACTGTTTCTATCAGGGGTTGTTTCAAATAAACTCTCAAAATGTAAAATTACTTCATTAATCAACTTTAAAAGTAAAATGGATTGCAAAGACCCATGCCTGAAATCTGAGAATACAGCAAAAAAGCATAAAAAGAAATGAAAAATGAAAGCCCTTAAAATTTGCACTTAGAATTTGTTTTGGAGCTCGTTGAAATGATTCCTAAAAATTCATCTGGAAGCATAAAAATAAGAAGGGGCCAAAAATATTTTAAAAAGAAAACTTATGTGGACAGACTTGAACTATAACACCAAATATTAAAACACATTAAGAAGCTATAATAACTACAATAATGCAGTGCTGGCAAAGGAAGAGACCACTCGGTGGAGGAAAGCAGAGAGGCAAAGGAGTCACTTATTATCTGATAAAGGCAGAGTTTCAGCTGTGAGGGAAGGAAGGCTTATGGAATTTGTGGTGGTGGGGACACTAGCAAATGGATTTAAAGCAAAACTGCTTTCACTTAGAGCCCTCCCTGACAACAGAGAACAATAGCAAAATGGACTAAGTGTTAAACTGGGGAAATCAAACCTGAATACAGAAAAGTGCATAGGGATTGTGTGTAGTGATTGAGAGGACATCAGGGCAAAAGCAGAAGCAAGACTGTGAAACTGACTAAGCTAAGTTTTTACGAAAGAAAAATTAACACACTTTTAAATCACTAAATAATCCTTAAAGAAACTTAGTGCTGGGTAGAAGGAAATGCCAAATTGGATCCACAAGACAGGAAACTTTTGAAATATTAGAAGTCCCTAATAAACTACAGGAAAACAAGAAGATGATAAAAATCTATGCTAAGAATAAGAACATACAAGCGTGCACACATGCACACACACATATACAATGTAAGTGACCAATATATTTTGAAACTCAGTAGCCAAGCTTTCAACATCACAACACCATATCTCTACTGTTATCAATTTTTTTTTGGGGGGGGGCTCTCAGAATGAGACAATAACGTAAAGCAGTCCAGCTTCCTTGGGGGGAAACTTAAAAATTTGTACCAAAAGGGGCATTAGACTGAAAAAGTATTCTTCTTTAACTTTAAGGTAATAGGTACCAAATATTTTATTTCATATTTTTAATAATACTGGAAAACCTGGAAATAACAATAGGGGATTAATAAAGTCTAAGAACACACACATTGTTCACCATATACTTAGGAGGGAGGCAGACACTACAAAAGCACAATAGTAACTAAATATTGCTAAGAACCATTAAAAAGAAAAAAAGTAGAAAAGCTAGAGAGATGGTTCAGCAGTTAGGAGCACTGGCTGCTCTTTCAGAGGACCCAGGTTAGATTTTCAGCACCTACGTGGTAGCCCACAATGTCTGTAATTCCAGTTACAGGTGATCTAGCACCCCCTTCTGGCTCCCTCCAGCATCAGGCAAGCAAATGTTACACAGACATACAGGTAAATAAAATACCGTACACATGAAATAAGAAGGAATAGCTGCCACACAGCCACAGCCCTGGTGTACAAGTTGCCCTTGGCCTTGGCACGGGTTATAGCAGACTGTCTTTGTTTCTCTGCCTGTGTGACCTTGCTGCCTCCTTGAGCTTAGGTAACTTGGCAGCTGTTCAGTTTCTTTAAGGGACGGAGCACTTGCTTCTGTTTGTTAGGGCAACCACTTGGTAGTAACAGAACTGGGCAACTTTCATTGTAATTGGCAACCAGATACTTGTCAGTGATACCAACCCTTGAAAAGATTCTCAGTAGTGTTCCCTGGTTAGAGAGCCTGCAATCCAAAGGCAAGAAACTTCCCACTAGTAAGTGAATACAGAAAATGGCAGTTGCAGGACTGAAAACAGCAAAACAAACAGGAAACAGCATGGGGTAAGGATTGGGAGTGAAATCCTCCCAGCAGGCAGGGATTAAGTCTGCACTTCCTCATATGAAAAATGCACACAGCCAAGCCCTGCATGTCCTATGCAGATCCCATTTGTATACAATGTAAAGCCTGAGGTTTTTAAAGTCATAGGAAGTATTAGCAAACCTAAAAGGATCCCCTCGTTTGGCTCTAGCTCCCTTTCTGAGGTGAAATTCATAAGGGGAAAAACTTAGCCTCTCGGTGCTGAATGTACTATTAGGAGCGGCCTCTCCCTCAGGTCTGAAGTGAAGGAAAAGTGCATACTTATTCCAGAGTCACAGCCAACAATAACCTTTACATTCTGAATCCAGCTTAGGTAGATCGCTTGTGAAGATGTGTGCAAAAGTATTTAATAAAAAACGCTGAATTTAGTTTTCCTTTTCTTTTTCCCAACTTTCTTAAATGGTCTTAGGTCTATTAGATACAAATAGTAGGCACAGCCATTCCAAAGTTTCTGTTTTCTTTTTATACAGAGCTAGTTTTATAGCTCAGAGGTTGACTTCTGCATAAGCTAGATGGTAAACATTTTCAGCTTCATAGTCACATGGGATTTGCCACAAATATCTAGCTCTGCTATGTAGCATGAAGACAGCAGTGAGCAATGGCTATAAACAAAGGAGCATCACTGAGGGCTAGGGCAACATCATTCACTGAGACAGTCCCACAGTGTGCTGACCCATGCTGTGGACCACCTGGCCTGCACCTACTAACTTACATATTGTTTTCATAAGTTCTATGAGATTAGCTTTAAAATACTTGATTTTTTTAAATGAATATTGTGAAAAAAGGTCAAATAAAACTGTGAAAGAATAACTTGTCAAATTTAGATAAAGGATACATGAGATTCATTATGCTATGATTTTAAGAATCTTAAAATATCCAAATTAGCAATTAAAAAAGATTAAGTAAATCAATTTAGTGTCACAGAAAAAATGATATTCATCACTTTATCATAAAGTGCACACTTAATATTTTAAATATAATTAATATACCATAAAAGTGATAACAAAAAGTCCATTACACTGTAATGAAAACTTAAAGTATATAAATATATAAACTCTTAAAGTTTTCCATAATTTAAAATATAGGCAGGCTCACAAAATTGAGCTTCTAAATTAGTGCTTTTCCCCATCTTAGCAATCACAAAATGTTACCAGTTTTTAGTTTTAGAGCATAATTTTCATAAGAAAGAGATCATATTTCATATGTAAGCTTATTAATTTTCAAATGAAGGCCTAAATTTTTATTTCTCAGTTTTAAACTCTAAGAACTCAATATCTATAGATGACCTATACAACCAAGGTTCTCAAAGATGCTCAGTAAATAAGACTATAAAGAGATGCTGAACGCAAAGTCTGCTGTTAACTATGACGCTGATGCTTTCCTTTGCTTCCCCAGACTGGTTATAATAATGTCCTCCTCTTAACACCGTGATGGGAGGAGAGGTGGGAGGAGAAGGCGCAATCAGCCACAATCGGGATGTAAAGTTAATTAATTAGTTAGTTTTACAAATGCTTTCAATGTGAATAGTTTCTTTGAAGCAAGTCCCCTGAGAAACTACATGCAATCAAATGTAACAAGACTGTGCTTTGAAGGATCATTACCACACAGTATAGAGGTAACCCGGTAAAAAGGCTATCAATACACACATGGGGAAGACATTTAAACTTCCCACAGAAATAGTCTTTTATACCGCCTGATCAATCACTGGGAAAGAAGTGCTATTGCCTTGTCACCTCTTCCTGTAAGATCCCCTTGTCCTGAAGAACTCACTAAAAACTCAGTCCTTCAGGGTTCCCTGTCTGCCACCCCAGCCAGTTAAGAAGGTAGCTTCCCTCACTGCAAGCTGACAAGCACCAGCATGAAGTCTTAAACAAATGTGCAATTCCTCAAAGATTCAACACTTGTGATTTTTTTTTAATGCTTTGCATTTTTTTAATTTATTTTTTTATTGGATATTTTCTTCATTTACATTTCAAATGCTATCCCAAAAGTCCCCTATTACCCCCACACACACCCTGCTCCCCTACCCACTCACTCCCACTTCTTGGCCCTGGCTTTCCCCTGTACTGGGGCATATAAAGTTTGCTAGTTGCATTTCTTACAATAATCTGAAATGCAATGGTTCAAATATTATCAAAATTTAAAACTACTTTGAATCAGGCTCACAGAACTAGGAAAATTAAGAAAAACTGCAAACTTCTCTGAAAACATTTTGACTATCCACAAAAAAGAGAGCCAATAGCACTCAATTTTCAAATACAGTGCACCACCGGAGCACTTTACCCAGTTCTGCTGGTCTTCCATGGAGCTATTTAAATGTTAGATTATTTTACTTCTGTTTAAATACAAATTACATTAAGCTAAGGTTTATACATTTTATTTCAATTTCTTCTTCACCATTAATCAGTTTAAAATAGCAACAGTCATATTGTGTAAAGACGTACTCACATCATACTCTGCAACTCGGCCGCAAAGCTTATAGTCTTCCCTGCATTTCTTCCACTACTTGAAGTGGTAGTAGACATCGGGCTAGCTGCAGCATTATTCATCTAAATTAAAAGGAAAAAAATAAAACTTACACTCATAAAAATTACACAAAATAGAGGCAATTTTGAATTACTTCAAAAAGTATAGAAACTTTCAAATTTCTGATTAATTTCAGCTATGTATAAGTTCAATTTCCTTCTACTCAATGTCTTTATTCAAATGAGTAGTGCTGTGGAGAAACTGTTTAGTCAGCTCAGGTATCAAACTATGTGACTAGGACACATCCAGTAACTACTCTACAGTAAATAAGAGAACTGGAACACTCTTTAAACTATTCTGGCATAGTTCCATAGTTCTGTCGTTCCCCAGAGTATGGCACTCCACCCAAAGTCTCATTAGCAATTCTTCAGGGAGGGTCCAATAGCCCCTTAACACGCTTTCCCCCACTTCCATCCAGATCCATGAAAACAAAAGTCTCTTAGAGAGCTGGAGAGTTGGCTGTGGGCACAGTGCTTTGCAAGTACAAGGACCCAAGTTCAGATCCCGGCACACCTATGAAAACTGGCTCAGCAGCAACTCCTGTAACCCAGCACTGGAGAAGAGAGGGGCAAGGGTAGATCCTGGCTGTCCTCTGGCAAGTAAGTTAGGCTGAAACAGAGAACGCTAGCATTTGAGATGGCTTTGAGGACAACCTATCCTGCATTACTATAAAATGATAATAGAACTGTTGCTGTAGTCGGCATGACACTACATACGTAATCATTGCTGAACACTGTAAGCACCTGGGACAAGACGTAGCACCTACTCTGGATATTTTTCAAACAGAAATACTGTTCTGAGTAAAATGAATAATGTGCAGAAGTGGCTAAAGACAACCTGGTATCAACCTCTGCCCTCCATGCACATGCATGCACCAGATATGAGTATGCATGTTCTCTCTCCCTCTCTCTTTGGGAATACCAGTTGAGAGGCCATTGAAAGAAGTTCTTATGGCCAGGCAGTGGTGGCGCACGCCTTTAATCCCAGCCCTTGAGAGGCAGAGGCAGGCAGATTTTTGAGTTCGAGGCCAGCCTGGTCTACAGAGTGAGTTCCAGGACAGCCAGGGATACACAGAGAAACCCTGTCTCGAAAAACCAAAAAAAAAAAAAAAAAAAAAAAAAGAAGTTTTTATAACTATAATATACAAAATGAGAAAACTACATCAAATCTAGTTCTCTTTTGAATCAAAGCCTACAGTAGCAATTCAATCAATAGATCGGAAGTAGGCATTATAGTTTATAATCTTATGAGCAAATAACTCATTCAATTTAAAATACGGTATTTTCCTTATTAAATCAGGCTGACATTTCATGAGAAAACTAGCCAATCCTAGCACATGCCTTTTTATTTACTGTACTAGCCAAAGAACTAGCCAAAAGAACATAAAACTCATTGAAGTGGGTAAAGTATCACTACCATACAATAAATACACAATGAATGTTACTTCCTATGCTTATGCAAACTTTGGAATAGCATCATTTCCCATAAGTTAGAAATTAGAAATACTTTGTAAATTCTATGTTAGAGCATGCAAACTTAAGAACATTGATAGAGCATGTGACAGAGTTTTGGGCACAGTCTAGTTGGTAAACAAGTTCTAGAGTTAGTGCTACATAAAGGGGTGGGTCGTTCAAACCACTGCAGAAGACAAAGCACAGGCAGAGAACAGAACTTTCTATGGTGACACCTGACCTGAAGATGCTGGAGAGGCTGAGTTGAGCATAGCCTGCATTAACAGGAGACAGGAGACCTCAGCCTGGCACTACCTTCCCAAGTGGAAGCATGCGGCTCACTCCTGTGCATGGCCTCTTGTCGCCCTATGGAAAACACTCTCCCACCCTGCACATCTCAAAGACAGCTCATAACCTCCTCCGGCATCCGCCTCACTGATTAGCTTTCCCCACACAGTTCCTGGCAAATCACACAATGTCTACCCAGGTGGCTGTCTCCTGAGGCCCTCTGGCTAACTGCTAGACTCTCAGTAACAAAAGAAAACAGGTTTCACCTGATTTCTGTGAAAGATATGAGATGAAGTAAAAAGGAAAGTCTGGCATAAAGATCTGATTTCAATATTTGGACTCAGAGGCCGGGGTTCAAGTCCCAGCTCTGCCTCTTTGTGAGGGCTTTAGAGAGGTTACTTCACTTCTCGTTGCTTCCATTATCCTGTCTATAACCCGTGAACAGTGGCCCTACTTCTTAAAAACTATTGTGGCAATTTAGAACAATCTTGATACAGTAAGTATACAATAATGTTAGCTATTAAAATAAAAACCTCTAAAATACCCCTAGAGCTGACAAAAGCTTTTATATCAATATGGAATACCTGTGTACTTTAAAAATGCAAGTCTGAAAATGGGTTCTAAAGAGACCTCCAGAATTCATGGAATATTATACATTTTATAAAGTCCTTAGACACCAACTGCTAGGCACTCTACCTATATACCCATCTCATCTTTAACACTCCCTGTACTCCATGATGTGCAAGCAGACAAGAAATTGACTTTCTTCCCCTCCCACTCCACCACTACCGACTTCTACGAACTCATCTCTTTCACACCTGGCTCATGCTCCACACAGACATAATGTGTCCTTTTAATCTAATCAAATGTGTGGAACATGACAAAAGTCACCGAGGGAATCTAGATGATGGTCACGCCTCAAGGACAGAAGATTACAGAAAAAGCTACTCAACTACCTGAGACAGGCCATTTTTGAAAAGGTGATGACAAAATTCTACAGCAAACAGCACCTTGATTATAGCATAATAAGTAGGTAGACATACTTATATGTGATTATGTCTAAAATACCCCAATACTCCTCTGACTTATGCTGAGTGCCCTAGGGTCCAGGCTAGAATTAAAAAGGGCACAGAGCATTTGTGCTCTGAAACACAGGAAAAAAAGAGAAAGCTTCATTCAAACTGAACCTACAGCCAAACACATAAAAAACTAATAGTAAGAAAGACTATCACTTTCCTTTAAGCCTGAATTTATTCTGGTTTTTCACAAAGACTTCTGAAATAACTACTATTTTTTTATCAACAAAATAACAAACAAAACGACCTACAGTCCCATGTTCTTTTTTGTTTCTGAGACTCTCATGTATTCTGAGATGGCAATGAATCTGGTAGCAGCCGTCCTGGTGCTGAGTGGCTCCACCTCCTAGGTGCTGGGATTCTAGGCATGTGCCATCAAACTCCAGCTTGAAACTTGGATCCAAAAACAAAACAAAACAAAAAAAACCATCACACCCTCCCAGCCCATGACTAGGGGAAAACAGGAACCACAGATTCCTACAATGAGATCAGCAAACAGAACAGTTCTCCTTTTTCAAGGACCTTCCCCAGGGTTCTCCAGGTTCCAACACAAAGCCTGGAGAAGGGTTAACCTCAGCCTCCCCAAAACAGAATTTGAGTTGACCCATTTCACATTTGACATACGGGCCATTCTGTGGCCTTCTACTCTGGCCAACCTTTTAAGTGAGACTCTGCTGAAACAGTGTGTCCCTTTCTTCAGTTTCAAATCCAGTCGCCTTGTTTTTAACTCTCTCAAGAGGACATATTTCATAAAGCCAATTTATACTAAGATAGGCCTGATGGCCAGCTCTTTTTCAGTTGTCTCCCCATTAGAAATGTTTGCTGTTGAGATTATTTATTGGAAAGGGTCTACATCCAAATGTATTACAAACATGATCAGCCTTTCACAGACAAGTGAATTAATTTTTAAGACAAACAGGTGAATAACATTTTTCTTGACATAATGAGCTGATAGCTCATTAGACTCTCCAAAATAATTCTTTCCTGTACCCACATTTTGTTTGATGATTTAGATAATTACTTCTTTAGACATTAACTTCTTTACACATCAAAGTCCTATCATCCCAACGCTTTATTTCCTTTCTTCTAGACATTAAAAAAAAAAAAAAGTCTGTTAAAAGCAGAAGCACTCAAGTCAATTTTCACTAATAAATACAGTTAACATGGAACTGAAAACCTACTGTAATCTTCTCAGTGGGTTAATGTCCTGCAGTTGTTTCGGCTTTCCTAGGAGATGCAGCTGCTTGCCATATTTTACAAAATGAATTCAGATGTGCAGATTGAAAGCCAGATCATTTCAGCATGCCAGTTTATACGTGGACTCCAGGAAAAAGTTCATTTCTGATGACTACTGTATTAACTGGATCACTAAACCAAAAGCCAATGCTGCGCCACATCTGGAAACTCCCATTCCAGAAAATAAAAATTTATGTTTATTTAATTTAAACATATATGTATGTGTACGTATATACGCATTCATGCATGCAAAATTCCTTTCATTATAAAGTATTGCTACCAAACACAAAAGGTCCCCATTGTGGTAGAGGGTAAAGATGGACATCACGAAAGTAAATCAAGCAAAAGGCTGCTGACCATGTCACTGGGTGCCCAGTAAAGAGCATATTCTTGTTGACAACATGGCCAAAGAAGACAGCCATGAAAAACATCTTCCATCATATACCTCACTCTGAGTAGTCTCTGTATCCTAGAAGGAATATCAAAATTTGAGATCTAAGTCTAATGGCCAAGCAGCCACTAAGAGACATAATGGAGATGACCATTTCTTCCACTATATCACTGGCGAGTAACGTTAAGTCCCATCTACAGTCTCAATTCTAAGACATCTCACATAATATAAATAAGTTTTTATGATTAATAATGTTTGTAAAACATAAAGGCAGAAAAAAAATCATAGTTAAGTCAACATTATTGCATACGCCATTTTTGTTTTATTGTTTAAAAAAATGAAGTTACATCATAATCTAAATTTCTACTGATATGAAAATTACCAAGTGATCAATCACTACAAGTGCAGGAACTCAAAAGGTGAAGAATATTTATAAAATGTCTATAGCATGCAGAATAACACAAGTTTTCTAGCCAGTGTCTTTGCCAGAGTAGAGCACGGGTGGCAGCGACTAGCGAGGTTCCTGAGCGAATGCTCCTTCCCACAAGGGTTTCTCTAGACCAAAGGTTCAAACTTCCAAGTTCCTTCTACAAAGCAGTTTCAGAGGCCTACAAGTCACACACATGGTCAGGTAGCCCAGCAAAAACCTCATTTCTCAAGTACCAATTTCCTCTCTTTCTCAATACTATGACAAAATGCCTAGCAAAAGCAACTTAAGGAAAGATATATTTTGGCTCACAGAGGGGATACAGCCAGTCATGATGATGAGGCTGTAATAGTAAATAATCATACTGATCCCTTGTCAGGAAGCTCAGGTCCCAGGTTTGTCATAATAATAGATAGTCACACTGATCCATGGTCAGGAAGCAGGTACAAATGAATGCTGGTGTGCCAGGTTTTTTCCTCTTTGCTTTGTATTAAGTTTGGGACGATATCCTATAGGATGGTGCTACTCACATTCAGGTGGGTCGTCCCTCCTCAGTTAAAGTTCTTTGTAAACACCCTTAGAAACGTACCCAGAATGTGTCTTCTAAATTATTCTAAATCCAGTCCCATTGGCAATGAAAATCAAACATCACAACTGGATAGGTAATACTACCTTAGTGAATGTGAGTTATTTTATTTTCATTCTAAGCTTCTGTTCCATACTGAATCCCTCCTCCTACAACTGGCAGGCGCCACAGTATCTCTTAAATGACATAGAAACAGAAACTCACAATTGACTTATTTCCCTGCTCTCTATATAAAATATAATATGCCTTCTATTCCCTCTTCTTACCATAAAGGCACTGGCAATGTCTTTTTTAAAGTCCAATTTATATTCATAATTATTGGGCACTTACTAAAAGCCAAACATTTCTATGTCCTCCTCAGGAAGTTATAATGGCTAAACAAAACCAGAGAGAGAGAGAGAAAGAGGGTGGGAGGGAGGGAGGATGGGAGGGAGGGAAAGAACGGGAGAGCGAGAGCTGGAGAGAGAGAGGGAGAGAGAGAGAGAGAGAGAGAGAGAGAGAGAGAGAGAGATGCATCACAGGTAGGAGTGACACTCAACAACAATTTGAATTAGTGTTTTGAAAAGCAGAAGCTACTGAAATTGTATGTCAATGGTTCTGATTAGACAAGAGATGCAGATACTTTTGGTTATTATAGAAAATGGAGATAAGAACACATTCGGAATGCAGAGATAACTTGCAGGTGGAATAGACAGTGGGTATGTGAAAAGAGGAAAATGACTCTGAAGCTGGGGGTCCTGGAAACTAACTAAAAATACTACCATTGCTACTAAGCAGAAGGGTGGGAATGAGGGAAAAAAACGCCTGACACAGTGAACTTTGTTGGGAACTATCTGCTTATACCCACTCACAATGGAGCAGGAAAGGGCTGAGCTCTGGAGTTCAAGCAGAGGCTGTAAGGTGTATCGTGACCTTGGGCAGCTCATGTCTCCTCTCTTCCTCAGCTCCTCTAAAGTAGAAACTTAAAATACTTCTCTTCATGAAGTAATGACTAAGCAAGACCTGGTGCACAGAAAGAGCTCAGTTCTTGTGAGACATGATAGTGAACATAAAGAAGACACTGCTCTTTAAAAACATTTTAGGGTTCTCGGTAAGGGAGCTCAAAAAAGGAGGCTTATGGGTGCAGCCGTCTTTTCAAAACTAAGCTAGCAGGCCCACAGGAGACATACAGGGCTCAACGGCAAAGCTGATGACATTTAAAATAGCAAAAAAAAAAACAGTTCATCCTCTTCAGTTAAAATGAATTCACTCAGCACAATAACGGAATGGCTGAATTCTTTCTCATAATGTAAGTGAATTCTAAGCAAAATCAGTAATATTCTAATACATAAAAAGCAAGTTTCTGACCTCACCAAAAACATTTCAACAGGAATACTCAATCTTGTGGCCTTCCTGTACTTGCATATTTGTAGCCCCTCACACCAAAGGATTTTCTTTTCTTTCCCAGAGAGAACCAACAATCACACTACCCATGATTTCTATACAACATAAAAGGTGAAATTGACAGTGGCTAAAGTCACCAAGTCATTCTCTAGCCTGACTTACACCAGGTATCACTTAAATAAGGGCAGCAGCACGGACTTCGTCACTGTTTTCAACAAGTGGATTTTGGAGACTGCAAAATAGCTAATCATTCCAAGATTATGTTAAGAATTGACAAGCCTAAAAAGTGTGGCCAGGTTAGCACTGTCCAACCTGGTACACGTTTGATTGTATGAAAGGAGCTCTAGTAGTAAGTATGGAGGGACATGACTATCCCAGAAAAATTAAGATAGCCAGACTACTTATGTCCAGCTCAGTGTCATTTGCATGTCATGAACTATTCTCTGCATATGATGCAACTCATAAGCTTTAAGCTGCCATTCCAGAACCAATGGTTTTCTTCAGCCTTGAGGCCAAGGCCAACATTTTACAAATATCAGGCGGGAACTCTGGATACAATCCACCATGATAGTTTTGTTTTGGCTTCTTTTCCCCCATATGTTTTATTTTCAAGGCCTGACTGCATAGCTTAGTTAGTAGAGCATCCACTTAGTATGTGGGAGGGCCTGGGTTCAACCCCCAGCACAAAAAAGGGGAGAAGGAAGGAGAGGGAGAGACAGGCAAGGAGGGGAAAGTTTTATTTTCAAGATTTACAAAACCTCAGATAAAATATAGTTGGGTATATTTCAAAGAAAGTGGTCTCATGACACATTTATCACCAAATTTCACTTTTCTCTTCAGAAGTTTGACTGTGAATACTAAAATGATTTCAAAAATTGCTCAAAGGTTACTATTATAATTTATTAAACTGCTTTATAACACAAAAACTTAAGGTGGAATTGCCACCTCTTAAATAGGGGGGGGGGGGAACCACAACAATAAAAAGTTTAAACTATTCTCTAAGAACTAATCAAATGGTAAAAGACAATGGAAGCTATAGATAATTAAAGAAAACTCTAGTTAGCACTGTTGTCTTTCCAACTAAATCTGCCATTAGCTTTAGAACCAGAGTTCAGAGCATTTTGCTTTAGTTTGCCAAGCTGTAAATAAATACTAGCAGATCTACAATTTGAATGAAAGGCATTATAGAGATTCTAATTACGAGTCCTTTTAAAAGCATAAATAGTTCAAAAGCTGGCCTGACTTAAAACTCAACCAAATAAAAAACTGCAACTGGCTCTCAATCTCTCAACTTTTTCAGACCTGTGGGATCCCATGCAATAAGCACCATGCCTGTGTGTCTACTTACTTACATTGTAATTAATTTGCTAACCAATTAAAAAATCAAGCTCATCAGAGCCACCTGCACCCGGTGGTTACCATATTGGTAGCCCATAGAGTATAGCATTTCCAGCTTGGCATAAAGTCCCCTTGGGCAGTGCAGCCGGAAAAGGGTGGGAAGCTTGCAATAGTATGGTTAAAGTAAGGTCTGGTTGTGCAAAACATTATCTTAGTAGTCATATTCCGCCTCGCTGGAACACGCAGAAATTCTACCAGTTGTTTCTTTCTTTAAGTAAATCTTTTAACAGTGAACTAACTCAAAAATACTGAGAACTCAGGTTTTATCCCAGATAAATATGTACTGGTTTCTTCCTGAGTCTACTAATTCCAAGGACATAAAGCTAATTTTAATCCGGGTGTTCAGTAACAACACTGCTACTGGGATCCTGTCTGACCGTCAAATATATTCCACTATCCCTATAACTCTTATCACTTGTCACATCAACTAGCCTGACTTCCAATATAGAAGGCAAGATGACAGACAATTTCCTTGGAGCTCAAACGTAATTAATCACAGCTGGCGTGATACAAGCTTTTAGCACACAGATCTTCTCCCATAAACCTGAGTTTTGAGCTAGGCTGCGATGATCCCCATCTATACCCCCCGACACCACCGGCTAAATGATTTATTTCCCCAGGGGTCCCAGAGGCGAGCTCTGACAGCAACATCTCTGTGTCCTCTGTCCCTCAGCCTGCATGCACACTGCACTTCCTTCCACTACCACTTCCTAGCTTCCTAGCTTGCCTTCTTGGAGGACTTCCCACCCATTTGGGTGACAAGCCTAAACGGTGCCTCTCCGCCCGGCCCCGAGGGCTCCCCTGCCTCACGCCCACCGACAACGGGGAGGAGCCACGGGGCACCCCACGCTCGGCGGCCTGCATCCGGCTGGGCCCGCAGCCCCGGGCCAGGCATTTGGCTGCCACGACGTCCCTCAAGTTCCCATGACCTCGCCCCACTCCCCGCCGCCCCCACGCGCCCCCACAACCTCTGCTTAAGACACGTGGAGGCACGGCTGCGCGTCCCGCGTGGAGAATGAGAGGGGACAGAGATGGCGCGGTGTCTGCGGCGGCGGCGGCCCCGGGACACGACGGGCAGGGGGGCGGGGAGTGGGGGGAACCAGAGATTGTAGAAAGGGAAAAGGTGACTGAGCTAGGCTGGAGGGGGTGGGGGTAAGATGGCGAGAGCGCCACTATGAGGGGCGGGGCGGGGGTAGCGGAGCCTGGGGTGACTAGAGGGACGGGCCAAGCCGTGCGGCGAGAGCGCATGCGCACCCGGCTGGCCAGCGCGCGCGGTCGCGGGCCTGCTTCTTCTACTTCCGCCACACTCCGGGGGCGGGGCTTCGCGCTCCCGCCTCGGCGTACGGAGCGGCCCGCAGCCACGCGGCGGAGCCTCAGAGCGGGAGTTGTGATGAGTCGAGTGAGCGATCTGGCAGAGGAGCTGGATTTGGCCTGTGGTGACTCTGCAGACCGTAGGAGTGAGCCCGAGGAGCTAGGATTATTGAGAGTCGGTGATCTGCACTGGGAGAAGGTCTATGCAAGCTTCTCTTCAGGGGTTGGTCAGGTGACCAGAATTGTTTCCAATGACAAAGGGGCGCAGAGTTAGGAAAGACTCTCTCCTCAGAGAAGCACTGTGTGAGGACTCAGTCCGTTCTAGGACCTGGGAACACCCACCTACCCACCCCTACCGGCCCTTGCGCAAAATCGAAAGCCTGTGAAAACTCATCTGCAAAGTTACCCCACCCCACCCCCGTTCCTTTCTACAAAGTTCCATTACTTTAAAAAGCATGCTTTAGTTAATAACTTTCACTATTGGGGAAGCTTTATAAACAAGCAGTGGTGATTTTTCCTTGCACCACTTATATTGAATTGTATGTATGACCTGTCTTCCCGTGTTTGATGGTTGCAGGTGTAGTACCTTAATGAACTGGAGACAATTGTGTGTGATGTTTTCACTCGGCTGTTTAGAAAAGAAAATATCCACTATCCTACCATTTCAAATATTATTTTTATTATATTATTTTTACTATTATTATTTATATTAGTCACTTTTTTCGCTAGGGTTTTACTGCTGTGAATAGATACCATGACCAAAGCAACTCTTAAAAGAACATTTAATTGTGGCTAGCTTACAGGTTCGGAGGTTCAGTCCATTATCAAGACAGGAGCATGGCAGCATCCAGGCAGGAATGGTGCAGGAGGAGCTGAGAGTTATACATCTTCATCTGAAGGATGGTAGTAGAAAACTGGCTTCCATGCAGCAAGGATGAGGGTCTTAAAGCCCACACCTACAATGACACACCTACTCCAACAGGGCCATACCTTCTAATAGTGCCATTCCCTGCGCCGAGCATATACAAACCATCACATTCACCTTTACCAGGTCTTTTCAAGCACTACTTACTTCATTAATGTCTTGCCTATGAATGTATGAGTTCTGAAATAATCCTATTTGCTGAGTGTCTTTAAAACAGCCATTCATCTGATCATCTCCTCTCTGGATTGCAATTGTCTTGTGCTTAGTCCTCTGTAACTGCCAGACACTTCAATATTTGCCAAATACACTTCCAAGAGTAGATTTAGGATGTGGAGGGTCAACATGAAGTGTAAGATCCAGGCTCACTCTGCCCAAAGCTGAGTGCGAGCTATATGGGAAAGTAGCCAAAAATTGTCATTATTTCCTTAAAAATTAAGACTAGATTATATACAAAAGGTGAAAAGACTTTTTTAGTACATTGCCAAGAAATAGGAGATTGGGCTGGGCGTGTAATCCCAGCATTGGAGAAGTCAAGGTCAGCCTTGATTTTTAAGACTGAGCTGTCTTATAATAAAAATAAATAAACAAACAAACAAACAAACTGCTGTAAAAACAGAAGACAGATTATCCAAAGAAAAAAATTCCATGCAGATCATTTTAATTAAAATTCTGCTCAACTAATATCATCGCACAGGCATTTCACCTCCAGATAAAGACCAGATTTGACTCAAAAACAAATTATAATGGTCAGGTCCAAAAAAAACTTGGGACAAATGGCTATCTGGTTCCTATTAGCTTAAAGCATGTGCTGGCCTCCAGGCTTCCTCAGGACCACAAGAACCTGGGACTCTTCTCAGCTCTGCTCATCTTGCCTTTTACCCTAAACCTTTCCAGCTCATGGGCTTCCCTCACCCAGAGTCTTAGTAACCCTACTATTTCAGCTACGCACACTCTTTGCCCCCTCTCTCTTGCCTCTCTCTAGGTCTCATTGCACAGACTCTCTTAGTCTTCCTCTCTTGCTCTCCCCAGCTCTCCTTTCATGGCTAGATCCAGTCTGCTGGCCAGGTTCAGTCCACTGCTTTCTCTCCCTGCTCTGGGCCCTTCCAGATGCCTCTGGCTCTACTCTCCCTCATACCTACAATAAAAACCTTCCCCTTACCCATACCTTGCAGCAGCCATGCCCTGCCTTTATTCAATAACAAAGCTGAAAACGAAGCTCTTGTGAAGTTAAAGCTTTGGAGACCATTAGCTCTCAGAAAAAGAAATGATTTCCAAAGTGGGTGGGAAAACACAACAGGAGGCCAAGTGACATCACACCACCAAAAGAAGAAAAGGAGGAGGAGGAGGAGCAGCAGCAGCTTGGCCATTGTCTATGTGCCCATTTTCAATGACAAAGGAAGTCCTCATTCTAAAAAGGACAGCAGAAGCCATAGCTAATAGGAACCATTTCTGTGAGGAAGCCACTTCTTCACTTAAGAGTGGTTCACTTCAAATAACCTGCAAATCTTGCTCTTATAATCCATGATTTTAATTTGTTAGGACAATCATGAGAGTCTCGCTGTAGAAATACAGTGGGCACTCTTACTGCATATGCATTTGCTGCTATAGTCAATTGCTTTTCTGACGTTGAAAACTATTTTTGTCTTACAATCTCAAAAGCAATCTTATTTTAATTTTTAGACTAAGTACTTCCTGGCAAGTTTCTTAACATCATTGAGCATCAGTTTTCATATCTATAGGTTGAGACGTTAAATCTGTTGAGCTAAAACCAAGCTGCCTAAAAGTCTATGCTCCTTTAAAATAGGAATTCCCCAAAAGTTGGGTCCTAAAGTTGTACAGAAAAAGTTTAACATGTTCGCTTTCAAAACATAGGTGAATGAATATAAAGAGCTCTTACTTTAGATACATGAAGATATCCAACTCACTTTATATACTTGAAAAGAAAAAACAATATGAATATGAAAAAGTAATTTGTTGATACATTAGATAGGAGGTGATAGTATTTATGCATAATCAAACTGGCTACTCCTACTTTCCAATTGCATTCATATATTGCAAAGCAGAAAAAGCAACATATTGATAAGATATGTTCAAAATTGCAATACTTGGTGGCTTTTAAAACTAAAATCATGGGACTGCAGTGATGGCTCAGTCCCTAAGAGCTCCTGTTTGGAAAGGGTCCAAGTGCAGTTCCCACCTCTCACATGCTGGCTCACAACCATCCATCCATAACTCCAATGCCAGAGTATTTGACACCCTCTTCTGACTTCCAAGGGCACCAGGCATATATATGTGGTACACATATTTCCATGCATCTGAAACACTCATAAAATAGTATTAATCTAAAAACAAAAACTAATCATAATCAGCTTCCTAGGACTTTTCGTTCTACCCAGGTTTAACAAACCAGCATCTTTTAAAACTACTGCTTGGCCACTGAGAAAGCAATCATGATTTTTGAGAGTCAAATTAGGAAGGGAATCTTAAAACATCTGGCTTTCAAAGTGCTCTGGAAGTCTCCAGGCAAATGGGAACTTACTCCCATGGAGTCCAGTGTCTGATACTCTCCTAGAAGCAAACAACTTTCACTTTGCAACAAATATTTCCCATGTGTCTGCCATACTCTCGAAGCTGCTGAAATAACAGTACACAGAGCAGATACTCAGGTCACTGTCCAGCTTCCATCCCAGTAGAAGAAATCCAATAAGCAACAAAATAAATAGCTATGCTCTATAGTATATCTGAAGGGAGTGGGTGTTACCAGAAAGGGGAAAAAATGGATAGGATGAGGGAGTTGTCACTGAAAAATGTCAATTTGGGGCCAGACAGCCTGAGAAAGTGGTCCAGGAATATGGACATTCAGAAGGCAAAGCAGATTGCTACTATGTTTGAAGGGCCAGGCTGAGTCAAGTCACTGAGGCTGGATAGGTCTGGTAAGGTGGAAGATCTGCCAAAAGGTTCTGAGCTAAAGAAGAGTTACTCAGAAAGAAAATAATGTGGGTTGAGGACAGAGGAGTACAAGGGAGGTCCAAAGGAGCGCTGACAGCAAGCCTTTACTACAGAAGCCTTCAGAGGATGCTGAGTGTCAAGCACACCAAAGGTATGCTTCACTTTGTTTATAAGGTGAGGAAGTCGAGTCTCTTTGTATTTAAAGTGAGAACAGAGAAGTGAAGTAAAGTATCAGGAAGGGGACTTTAGTACCTGAAAGTAAGATAGAGAATTCAAGTTGAGACCAGTATACAGAACATGCAGTTCTTCAATGTGTTGGAGCGGAAACATTGAGATGTGAAATTGGATGTATTTTTGGTGAATTATTCAAATAACTGCTTTCCTCTTCTATTACATATGAAAACAGAGCCAAAAATTAATTGGTGCCATGTGCAATAAACCACAGTGTGGCTCATGCAACCTGCCCTTCCTGCTTCACACCCCAAAGCTGGATGCAATAAGCCTATTTTGACTAAGTAACACTCAGATCAAGTGTTAAGTAATGATCAAAGAATGTAAAAACAGGCCTAATTTCTAGCATTCTATAGAATGTGTGTGTGTGTACGAGATATATATATATATATATATGTTTTCTTTTTTTTTTTTCCTAGAATCTTTTTAAACAATCTCAATAACTGAGTCAGGTATAGTGAAAAACAGATGGGTTTGGGTGCCACATTTTGGCCACAGTAACTTGCTGTGGTTCGGCCTCTCTGAAAGTAAGCATCCTCCTCTGTATGTTGTTACAGGCTTTAGATGGAAGAGTTCTGACCAATTGAAAAAGCTCCTTAGTATGCAGCGATTATTGTATTCCAGCTTTTAATGAGCTATTTGCAAATTTTATCTTCTAGTGCATTGAGTTGGGAATATAAAGGGAAACTTTATCTAAAATACCAGGGTTTGTTTCTGATAATATAATAAATCTATATGAACATGACAGTTATTTTTTTGTTTTCCCTCCCCCTCCCCCTCTTCCTCCCCCCTCTTTTTGAAATAGTTGTTAGTTCAGGCTAGCTTCAAATTCATGATCCTCCTGACTTGGACTCTGGGCTAGCCTGGAACTCATGATCCTCCTGCCTCAGAATCCCCAGAATCTGGGATTGCGAGCATACTCCTCCATGTCCTCCATCAATGAAACAATTACTCTTTTTGACAAACATGTATTGAGGTTCCAGTAGGTACAGGAAGCATAGTTAGGCACTAGACACATAAAGATTGGTAACAAAGGTCCTGTCTTCCAAAAGGCTTGTTGCTATTGACCTAGGAAAGCCAAAGGCAGTGCCAATATATAATGTCTGCTGAGTTCTCCTCAACTTTTGGCGTGTAGGTCAGGATATCTCGAACCACCACTCCAGCCTTACGCCCAACCGGACAGTTCTTCATATTTCTTTGGGGCTACTGTTCTCCCCTCTGGCACTGGACTCCACTTGATGCTACATCACTGAAGTTTATGGATGAACTGCTGTGTGTGTCCCTGTTCCACAAACAACCACTCAAATGGGAACTGAACCGTGTTCCTTGATTTTACCTCAGTGCATTTTCTTGGAGGTCTGTATGGCCATAGCAACTGACTAAAGTTTCGAGAGGATGGAAGGGGTTTTGCCCTCATACTGCATTGCTATGTTTTGGTACCATGCCCCTTTCAACATTATACTCAAACCTTCTCTACCTTCTCAAACACCCATGCACTGCTAATATTGAGTGTTTTGGTCATCTCTTTCTCTAACCTGAGATTCTAGAAACCCCACTCTTTGAGGCTAACTGACCACCCAGCTGCTTGTACTTTCCTAAATAATTTGGAGTTCGTTTCCTTTGCAACTGTCAACTCTAATATTAAGTAATCCCTATTCTGTGTATAAATTGTAGAAGATAGAAAGTTAGGGAGTAGTCACTGAGGGCAGTGAATGTGGACTGACACACACACAAGAAAATGTGTCAAGGTGGGCAGCCTCTCTTTTCTCAATAGTTTCATCCTTCAATTGAGCATAACAATAGAGACTCTTAAAATAATGCTTTATCACATGGGAATGAATGTAGAGTCTTACACATTGTTAGGACTTAATTTTCATTAATGTGATTCTTACCACTGAGACAATGAGTCAGAACTCAGTCTTGGAAAGTGAGTCATCTTTGAACAGAATGGGGAAAGGCGATTTAAGCAGAGGAGGCAGCACTAGGAAAGTTATGGTGTATTAAAGAGAATCACAAGTCCGGCATGATGGAGCACAGAGTCTGGGAAGAAATTTGTCAGGGTCAGATCAAAGGAAGTCTTAGACATCATAATTGGGAATGTGAGCTTTATGTAATTAGAAATTGGGGGTGTTGAAATTATTTTTAAGGTGATATCATGATTACACAGCCTGTTTTGAAAGATGGAAGTCATATGCAAGTTAGAAGGAAAAATGGGAAGACACAAACAGTTCAGTAAAGAGATAAAATAGGGCAGAGCTGAGCCAATAGGTAGGAAACATGAGAAGATGCTGGGAGAAATGGAACGTGAAATGTTAGAGGACTCAGTTACCAACTGGTAATACGTGAGGATCAGAACTGGAGAAAGGGCTTGATGGGAAAAGCACTTGCCTTACAAACTTAAGGATCTGAGTTCGAATCCCCAGAAATCCTATAAAAAGCCAGCCATGGGAATGCCTTCCTGTAATCTTCATGCTCCCATGAGAAGATGGAAGGTGAAGGCTGGATAATCCATTGAAGCTTCTGTGCCTCCCAGCCTGCCATATGTAGTCTTTAACTACAGAGGGGAAAAAAAAATAATTGTGACCCTATTTCAATCAATATAGAAGTCAAAGTCAAACACTCAAGGTTATCTTCTAGCTTCCACACACAGAGAACATCCTACACATCACACATACACACACACACACACACACACACACACACACACTATAAACTCAACAGGGAACTCCCAAATGATTCCAAGGCTCCTTGAATTGCCACATAGATGGCAATACCGTTTTTCAAGACAAGGAAGACTAAGAGTGCCAGTTTCAGATATGTTAAGTTTTAAGATGACTGCACAAAATCGCAAATGGCTATAAGCAATAGTCAATTGGAATAACCAGTGTTAAAAGCAAAACCTAGCCTAAAGTCTAGAACCACCGGATTAAATGCCTGCATTACTTTTCTAGTGTCATGATAGAATACCATGGCAAAGACAACAGAGAAGAGAGAGTTATTTGGGCTTATGGTTCTAAAGGGTCATAGTCCATGATGGCCTAACAAAGTCATGGTAGCAGAAGCAGGAAGCTGAGGGCTCACATATTGAACTACAGGCACAAAGCAGGAAGAGTGAACTAGAGATGGATCAAGTTTTTAAATTCTCAAAGCCTACCTCCAGTGACATACTTCCTCCAGCAAGTCCATGCCTCCTACAACCTTCTCAAATAGCACTGCTAACCAGGGACCCTGTATTCAAAAAATTGAAGCCTACTGGGGCTTATTCTTATTCACACCACCATAATAAACATGTAGCTTTAGGAACCAGATTCACTATTTTCACTCATTCAAAAATATGATGCTCTGCCCCATTCCTATATTCAATCAAAAAAAAAAAAAAAAAAAAAAAACTTCTCACTAGAATCTCTGTGGACACAGAGGAAGCCAAACAACAAAATGGTCAAGACAGCTCCTAGAGTAAGGATGAGTGACTGGGTCCTCAACACACGCAATGAGTGAGGTAGACAGTCTATAAAGACCATTGAGAACATAGTAGTTTCCTGATGTCAGGAAAACGGTGGCAAAGAGGCACATTAATGATACTAACACAGAGTTAATGTCAACTGGACTTAACTCAAGGTGGGCTCTGGCAAAACCAAGTTTTATAGAGATGGGAAGAGAAACTTGATTATTCTGACTTAAGGGAGGAATAGATAAAGCAACTCCTTATTCTTTCCAAGACCTGCTTGCCACGAGGAAACAGGGTGGCTGGAAACACATCAAGGGACAAGGGAAAAAAGAATTTTATGTTCAAGGCATTTGAGCCTGTTTATGGGGGTTTGGAGAAGAAACTGGCCAAGAGAATAAGGTCGAACACTTAAGATAGAAAAAAGCCAATGAAAATTGCACTGGGAAGTTTGTATAGTATTGATTCTGGAAAAGATAGCAGAAGGCTCAGTAAAGAGTCCGAGAAATGGCTAAGACCTAAAATGGAAAAGAAGTTTGACTAGGAGAAAGAAATGAAGAGGAAGCTCTCCATACAAGCTGACCCTAGTTTTTCCTAGTAGAAAAGAAGCTACGTGAAGAAAATGGGAGATGACAAAGTGAACCTTATATAAGATGATATAGGGTTGCTGGGCCACCATGAGGAGTGGGAGAGCCTCAAAGGCTGGCTGAATTGAAGTTAGTCAGTACAGAGCAGCGATTCTGACATGGAATTACAACATCTGCTTCTTATTAGAAAGGAATACGTGGTCCCCATCCCACACCTACAGAGTCAGAAACCCCCAAGAGCAGGCTCTGTGGTCTGCCTTAGCAAAGCCCTCCAG
Source organism: Mus musculus (assembly GCF_000001635.26). Taxonomy (NCBI): domain Eukaryota; kingdom Metazoa; phylum Chordata; class Mammalia; order Rodentia; family Muridae; genus Mus; species Mus musculus. The sequence goes on along the minus strand of NC_000083.6, from coordinate 44,768,673 downwards.
GCGATTTTGAAGTACAACCCCTGGGAAATGCTTGCATAGAGTTTCTACGGAATCTGTGGCTTCCCCAACCAGCAAGCAATGACGAGGTACAAACAGTGACACCCAGGCATATCCTAGGCAGTTTTTTTTAAAGTAATATTTTCCATATTGCAATAAAAATACACTTACTTGGCATGTTAGAGATTCTGTAAATTTCTATGTGGAAATGAGTGTCATACAAGGTTTTAAAAATCTGAACAAAGAGATTCCTTTCATCTGAATTTCAGAAAGCAAATACTGTTTTTAAAAAGGGCCTTGCTGCTCAAGTTTTAAACTTATAATATAGAAATAATGAAATTGCCATTCACTTCCTCAAAAATATTCCATGACCCAACACTGTAATAATAGCTCTCGGATTTTGCTTGGGCACTGCTGTCATCTCAATCTAAGTGATGCTGATCAACTCTCCTGGGGGAAATATTTATGAATGAAATGTTCTCAACTTTAAGTTTCCCTCCCATAAATTTACCTTTGGGTCTTGATTCTGGCTACTGCCTATCTGGCAGCAAGTAATGACATCTGGCAAAACAAGAAACAAGTGAGCAAACAGTAAAAGGTTGTTAATGAACCTGGAGGTGGTCAGTCAAGCATAGTCCAATCGTGTCCCCCGGAATTAAATGCATGTTCATGACTGAGACTTTTATATGCCATACCAATAGTAAGGTCATTTTCTGCTACCATTGTTCCAAGAATGTTGTCACAGTTCAAATATTCAGAGCCTAGTTTGGAACCATTTTCACTTATCTGGGGAATGTTCCTTTGAACACACCCCCCCCCCCCCAACCAATGGAAAAGCCAACAAACTCACAGCCTCGAAGGATTTTAAGAATTTATTTACATGCTGACTTATCCAGGTGTGTCTTACATAAAGAAATATGGGATCTGGGAATCCATATTTAAAAACCAGATGCAAGTATGCAGAGAACAATGAGCCACACCCCAAATTACTTTTATAGATAAGACTGAGCTCTCAAAGTGAATTTGTATAGTGAGCAAATACTGACTCATGGTAAGGAGAGCTAGCAAGCCTGAATCATGACCTGATTAAAATACTATGTAAATAAGGAGAAACATTGTCATGGAACAATGTAAAAGCAGATTTAAACACATTAGCTTAGCACATTCCAACACAGTGGGGGTATAAGCGGAAAAGATGAACTAGTCAGGCTCTCTGGGTCCCAACACTCTGAAATTCAAATTAGGTAGCTAATTCTCCTTAACTTGATTTTACTGTGACCAAGCAACCTTTACTTTTTTTTTTCTTTTCTTTTCTTAATTCCAAGAGTGATGGGCTGGTTTCTATGAATAATATTTTACTGCCAAATATGACAATGAGACACATTGAAAAGTTTCAATTCATGTAGCAATTGGATTGTCTCACTGCAGATCAGTAACTCAGCAGTGTGGGTTTTGTTTGGATCTCTTGGAAGCTGAAGTGTGTTCGTTCTAGAGGAGGAATGTGTGGCCTGGTAAGAGTAAAGGAACAAATTCCAGACCTGAATTTCACTCTGAGTGGTTTCGGCACCCCATAATAGCAGCAATCCAACCCAGACACCTGCTCTATCAGTCAGCTTTCCATAACCATTTAAAAAAATACAGGGACAATTAATTTGTAAAGAGAAAGTATTTATTGTGAAGCAGAGTTTGCAGGGCCCAGTCCAAGATTAGGCAAGTTCATTGATTTAATTCTCTGGTGGGCATACCAGATGCTCATGGCCTGGGAGAGCATGATGGGAGAAAAAATAAAAAAGATGCTCACCTCTTCAGCAAGTAGCAAAAGAAAAAAAGAAAATAAGCTTGGGGGCCCCACGTTTTTTTTTTTCAAGGACATGTGTCCACCCAGTAACCTAAAAACACCCTCTGATCAGATCTACCCTCTAAAGATCTATAGCACCAATAACATCAACTTAGATGTGCCAGGTCTTTGACACATGCATCAACAACTAGGGGAAACAGATGCTTATTCACGTCATAAACGAACCTTTCACCTTACGAAAGTCCTTGCAAATACAGAGCACGTAAAGATGCTGAGAACCTGAGAAGGGTGAGAAACTGAGTTCAGTTAGAAATGCCGTGTTGACCTAACAAGTGTTGATGACTTCTTCGGGTGTACGTGCGAGCAAGCTAAGCAGATCACTCATTTCAAGAGTGTATCGAGTTAGAAGATGGAAAGAGCGATTGGTAAATGGAAAGAGGGCTGGTTGTAAGGTTTTCCCCCCACGAGAAGGAGAGGAGGTGGGGAGGGGGAGGGGGGCCAATGGAAACAGAGATATATGAGGTACAGTGAGGGAGGTAGATTTCTGGCAATGCAGGTTCCTGAGGATGTTGGGGGGTGGGGCAAGGAGCACACATCTTTTGGAGAAAACATCTGAAATATATTATTCTGAAATATAATATTTAGTCACTTCTTCTACTTATTTCTTTTTATTCGGGGACTCCAGACCCCCAAATATTGCTCATGCAGGCAAGCAGTCTACCACTGGTCTACACTGTAAATCCTGATCTGCAAAGCATGAATTGCACCATGCATCCTAAAACATGGGCTTAAGGAAGCGAATGAGAAGACATGCAAGAGCATTTGGAATAGAAAAGAGAGTCACAAAATTCAGGGAAGATGACCATCTCTGATTTTCTTTACCTTACACTACAGCCTATGAAAATGAGCCTCTTGTCTTAGGTAGGGTTGCTGTTGCTGCAAGGAAACAGCATGGCCAAAATGTAAGCTCCACATTGCTGTATATCACCAAAGGAAGTCAGTACAAGAATTCAAGCAGGGCAGGAACCTCGAGGCAGGAGCTGATGCAGAGGCCATGGAAGGGTTTGGCTTACTGGCTTTCTTCTCCTGGCTTCCTCAGCCAGCTTTCTTTCTTTCTTTCTTTCTTTCTTTCTTTCTTTCTTTCTTTTCTTTTCTTTTCTTTTCTTTTTGGTTTTGGTTTTTTTTTTGTTTGTTTGTTTTTCGAGACAGGGTTTCTCTGTGTAGCCCTGGCTCACCTGGAACTCACTTTGTAGACCAAGCTGGCCTCAAACTCAGAAATCCGCCTGTCTCTGCCTCCCAAGTGCTGGGATTAAAGGTGTGCACCACCACCGCCAGCTTCAGCCAGCTTTCTTATAGAACCAAGGACCACCAATCCAGGGATGGTATCATCCACACTGGGCTGGGCCCTTCCCCATTGATCACTGTATTAGTCAGGGTTCTCTAGAGTCACAGAACTTATGGATAGTCTCTATATAGTAAAAGAATTTAATGATGACTTACAGTCGGTAGCCCAATTCCCAACAATGGTTCAGTCGCAGCTGTGAATGGAAGTCCAAGGATCTAGCAGTTAGTCAGTCTCACACAGCAAGCAGGCGAAGGAGCAAGAGCAAGACTCCCTTCTTCTAATGTCCTTATATTGTCTCCAGCAGAAGGTGTAGCCCAGATTAAAGGTGTGTTCCACCACACCTTTAATCCCAGATGAAAGGTGTAGCCCAGATTAAAGGTGTGTTCCTTAAACTCGGAGATTTAATCTTCTGGAATCCATAGCCACTATGGCTCAAGATCTCCATACCAAGATCCAGATCAGAAACTTCTATCTCCCAGCCTCCAGATAAGGGTCGCTGGTGAGCCTTCCAATTCTGGATTGTAGTTCATTCCAAATAGAGTCAAGTTGACAACCAGGAATAGTCACTACAATCACTAACTGAGAAAATTCCCTAAAGCTCCATCTCATGGAGGAGGCATTTCCTCAACTGAGGCTCCTCTTTTTATGACCACGATAGCTTGTGTTACGTTGACACACAAAACCTGCAGTATGCCTTTTAAATAAGTTATATACAACTGAGCTCATATCAGTTTAATGTTAGAGAAATGTTAATTCTATTACTACAAAAAGAATCTTGTTTTATTTTTAAAAAAAAAAACAACTTTTTTTCTTGAGGGAGGAGTGTGTGTGCTGCTTTTTGGCTTTTTGAAGCTTCTGGTTTTTCCTAGATAGAGTCTCACCATATGATTCAAGATGGCCTCAAACTCACAATCCACCTGCTCCATCCTCCCCAGGGCTGAGATTATAAGTACGTAACACTATGGCTAGCTGTGAAAAGATTTCTTAAAGATGTAAAACCTGAGTAGTTATGATCTCTTGGCAAGCGCAAAGGCTTTGGAATAAGAACCTCTTCTAACATATTATGGAGCAAATTTTGTTGAACCAAAATAGTTTCTTTAAAAAAAATTGATTCCATATGAGATAAGTAAAAATCTAATTTTCATAATTATGAATAAACCATTAAGCTATAGTTATTCCATATGTTCATCAGTTTGGCTGCACAATTTGCTGGTTTAATCCATTTAGTGAGTTGGGTGACCATCACCGGAACCTAGTTTTAAAACATCTTCACTGCCTCAGTAAGATCATGCATGCCCATATATGATTACCCTTCACCCCCCGATTCCAGCCCTTGATAACCACTAGTCTACTTTGTCTCTCTCTAGTTGACAATTTTGGGCATCTCATAAACAGAGTGGGTTAGTTTTTCATCTCGTGGATAGCATACTTGGGGAAACGGGACGAGGGAGATAGCAGTTGTTTGGAATCATGATTTCAGAGCTCCACCTTTCTCCGTGGTGGAGAAGGCATGGTGGAACAGAACAGCTCCCCCCTCACAGACTTGGAAAGTGTATGGTTGAGAGAGTGCAGGTGGTAGTGGGCTTCCTTCATCTTTCTCTTTTAGGCCCTCCAGGTCATGGGACAATTGGATAATATCATGCACAGCCAGGGTGGGCATACAATTGAATGATATCATGCACACTCAGGGTGGGCATACAATTGCATGATACTATGCACACCAAGGGTGGACTTTTATCTCAGGTTAATTGGGTTCTAATTGATACGTTGGGGCCATTTTGTTGCAGTAAATCTCCAACCCCAATAAATCCATGCAAAAAACACACAACTCAGTTACAATATTTATAAGTTGCACGCCCAGATTGGGCAGATTTGCCACTACACTACTCTGTTCCCCGGCTATGAGATCCTTGTTACTTGCAGCTTCTCTGGGCCACATGGTTCTGTTCTATCTTCCTTCCATCTCTTCTTCCTCCGTCTTCCTCTCTCTCCTCTGTCTCCTCCTCTCCCTCTCCTCCTCCCTCTCTTCTCCCTCTCCAAAACCTCCAGCCCCACCTTTCTCTTCCACTGCCCAATCACAGGCTCTAGTCTTTATTTGACCATTTAAAATGGGGAGAACGTTCACAAGAAATCATCTGAGTACTTCTTGATCCACTCCTCTTCTGGGTAGCCCTTTCTTGAGAAAGCAGAATTAGCATCAAAATACAAACAGCACTTGGGCAACCTACAACACATTCCCCAAACTGCCTCAGATCTAGAGGAGTGTTCTATCTTCTCTCTCAACTGTTTCTTAATCCACTAATGTTGACAATTAAGATCGCCCATCCCTGGGAGACAGAATACAAGGAACTGAATATGGTATCTTTCACTTAGCATAATGTCCTCCATGTTCATCCATTTTGAAATATATCAGTATTTCACTCACTTTTTATGACCACATGGCAAGACCTATTGGCTAGATACAGAACATTTTATTTACCCATTCACTAACTGATGGACATTTGAGCAGTCTCCACTTTTTTGGTAGCATGAGTAATGGTCATATGTGTGTCAGACAAGTGTGTGGACGCATGTTTTTACTTCATGTAGCAAACCTAGTGGGTAGAATGTCTGATTCATATAGTAGACCTGTTTCACGTCTAAAGAAACAATTCAAATGTCTCCCAAAGTCACTGCACTGTTTAACCTCCCTCCCCACCAGCAATGTCTGAGGTTTCCCATTTTTCTACTCCTTGTCAACGTTTGTTCTTGTCTATTTGATCCCAGGAATCTTAGTGGATGTGAAATGGTATCGCCCAGTGGTTTCATTTGCATTTTGCCAATGACTAATGATGCCAGGCTTAGGAGACTTTTGAATATATTAAGAATCCCATTGCTTTTCCTTCAGGAACATGTCTGTTCAAACCATTTTTATGAAGCTAAAATCTAAAAATGATTGCTAAGTTATGTATACCGGGTTGCTTTGGGATAGTCTAGTTTTGTTTTTGAGATAGGTCTTTGGCATGTTGACAAAGATGCCCTGAAACTTCCGTGATCAAGTCTTTTTGCCTCAGCTTCCCACATAGCACTCTGCCTTTAATGATCTCAGCAGAGACTAAAATCTATCTGACCTTAGTACTCTCTGCATCTAATGTTAACCTAGCCTTGTGCCTAGCATGTCTCCTTTTGCCTAGGGTCCTTTTGATAGCTAGTTTACACTCATGTCTGGAAATTCAGACTACGGGAACTCATTTGAACTTGACCAGTGGCTCCACTGATTTGCCTTCCATGTGGCGCTTTGTGTAGTCATTTTGGGGTGTCTGCTGAAGTCATGTGCTCAACATTACTGTTTTCTACCTGTGTGCAGATGAGAAAAAGGCTCCACATTTTTTATTAGACTCTAGTTTCCCCACTTGCTAACCAAACATGTAAAGAATTGTCACAAGAAGCAGGTTAAGAGTAGTCACACAAAGCTCGGAGCAGTTCTCAGATGTAATCACTGTTGACTAAACGGGAGCTGTTATCACAGTAGCTAAGAGTCTGTGTGGCCAGCTCTATAGCTTTGATTAATAGAGACTGCTTGGCTACTCTGTTTCTTCTTAAAGGGTTTTACAAGCAGAGTGAGAGAGATGGCTCAGTGTGTATAGTGCTTGTTGCACATATTGGGACCTGGGTTTGGATCTCTAGGGTTCTGGTAAAAGCCAGATGCATCAATGTGTGTCTATGACATCCAGCACTACAGGGCAGAGGTGGGTGGATCCCAGGTTTACCCAGCCCATCTAGCCAAACCAGGAGCTCCAAATTCACTGTGAGACACTGTCTCAAGAAATAAAGTTGAAAAGGATGAAGGAAGACATTCTGCCAACAACCTCTGGCTTCCACACACATGGGCAAGGACACCACATCCATGCATATATGTTTATAGATGCACACATATACTTCACACATACACACATACATACACACTTGATGCATATTCAGCATTATGAATATGAAAAATATGTGAAGATCAAGATTTTAAAGAAACTGTATACACAGTGTGGCATCTTCATTACCCACTATCAAATGAATATTTTCGAATGAAAATTTTAAGTCCACCCGGCATATCTTGACATATTCTAGCTGTATCCATTCCCAAACATATAAAGGACAATTTTTATAAATCCTACATTCCTCTTGTCAATCTGTCAGTTCCCCAGATGAACTCTTTTAATATGTACAGGATTTGTCACCTGTTGCCCCAGCCTAGAACGTCCTTCCTGGTGTTATTCAGTGCTCTCTTTTATCACACGCTTTTATCACATGCATATGCTCTTGTGGAAGTCTTCAACATTCTCTCTTACAATCGCTTTCCACCCAAGAAATCTACACGTCTCTCCGGACATAGGGTTGTTACCTTCTTGGCTACAAGATACTAGACAAAAGACAAATTAAGGAAGCATCTTTAGTTAGGGTTTTACTGCTGTGAAGGGACATCATGATCAAGGCCACTCTTACAAAGGACAACATTTAATTGGTGCTAGCTTACAATTTCAGAAGTCCAGTCCATTATCACTGCAGGAAGCATGCAGTGTGCAGACAGACATAGTGCTGGAGGAGCCTAGAGTTCTATATCTTGATCCACAAGCAACAGAAGGAGACTATGTGCCACACTAGGTGTAGCTTGAACACCGGAGATCTCAAGGCCCACCCCCTTCCCACAACACCCCCCCCCCAGTGACACACTTCTTCCAACAAGGCCACACCTCCTAATAGTACCACTCCCTATGGTACCACCACAGGAAGTGAGAGTTAATCTGGCTGCCAGTCTCAGGGCTTGGTCCACCGTGGTGGGATGCCATGGTGGCAGAAGCTTGAGGCTGGTAGTCCCATTTTGGACAGAGATGAAGACTGGTGTTCAGCTTGCTTCCTCCTCCTATTCAGTCTGGAATCCATCTGAGTCCACACTAAGCTAATTAACCAAATTAACCTAAACTAAGCAGTCTCAGGCATGCCCAGAGATTGTTTCCATGGTGATTTAAAAGTCTATCAAGTTGACAAGATTAATCATTACAATAGATACTTATGAAATTACATACAATTAAATTAAATAATAAATACAATAGGTATTTAAAATAAGTATGGAAAATAAAAAATAGGGACAAAAAAATCAAATATTTAATGATAATAATTCAAAGAAATTTACCTTAAAGCACTTTTTGTATGCTTACTTTTGCCATTAATTAAAATGAAAGCAAATTTGCAAAGTATTAAGAGAAATACAGTTATTTATGTTTGGAAACAGAATTAGATCTTGTCTGAATGTTTGACATCTTGACCAATATTTTGAGTTAGTAGTCATCATCGTCACCGTCACCAGGCCTGATGGTGAATGTCTATAACCCTAGCATTTGGGAAGCTAAGGCAGAGGCAGGGGGATCACTGTATTTTGTAAGCCAGCTTGTTCTGCATAGCAAATTCCAGTCCCTGTCTCTCAAATAAACGTAACCCCAAAAAGAAAAAAATATATAGCTAATTCAGGGCACACCATTTTGTATAAATATGTAGCATCAAAGAAAGAGGTATATTCAAGCCCATTTCAGAAATAATTGAAAAATTATCCGTAATTCCAAGCCAAAATTCATTGATTTTTTTTTTTTTTTGAGACAGTGTCTCACTATGTATCTTTGACTAGCCTGGGCCTCGATATGTAGAGCAGGATACCCTCCAAGTCACAGATCTCTACGTGCCTTCTGCTTCCCAAGTGCTGGGATTATGGTGTGTGGTGATTCCCAGAACATTTAAAAAATAAAATAAAATACAAATCACTAACTCAAGCAGAAAATTTTAAAATCAAGCTTTCTAATGTATTTCATTCCAAAAAAATATACTAAATTGATACTTTACCTAATGAGAAATAATGGTAGGAAAATATTAAAAGTAACTGTAGTTAAATCATTGTTTCTGTAAGAGAAGAAAAGCTTGTGTGCACAGTAAGAACCTGCAAATCATAGCATACGATATAATATAGCCTTGAAGTTAAGCCGAGGTTCAGTGGTAGTGCATGCTGTGAGAGCATGCGCAGTGCACATGTTGCATGTCTATAACGAGGCAGCAGTAGAGCGGCGCGCTGCAACATGCGTGAGCTCTGACAGAAGCACCTAGGGTTATAGATTTGATTTTTGAGTTAACTTTTGGTCAAAACTCTCTCACTGTTGACAAAATCTCACAGCCACCACATTCAGTTTTCTGACCCCTAAATAGGGTTACAACACACAGTTTAAGAAGCTAGACTCCAAGCCGGGCGTGGTGGCGCATGCCTTTAAGCCCAGCACTTGGGAGGCAGAGCCAGACGGATTTCTGAGTTCAAGCCCAGCCTGGTCTACAAAAGTGAGTTCCAGGACAGCCAGGGCTACACAGAGAAACCCTGTCTCGATCCCCCCCCCCCCCCCAAAAGAGGCTGGACTCCAAAGCAGCTCATTTTAATACATCCAACAAGTTAAGAAAGTTTTTGTTGGTTCCAGTTTAGATTCAAGAAAATGGAGACCTGGTGTGGTTCCATCGGTTTCCCGAGTCAACAAAAGTCAACAAAAAAGCCTCTGCTGAATCTAGTGTCTGGTGACCCCTGCGGGGTATCTCTTAGGGCAGAAGAACTGTAAAAGTTTGTGTCTACAAACGCAAACTGAAGAATCACCGCCTGCCTGGACTGTGAGGCGGGGTTGCTGAGAGGGAGTTTGAGATTTTGTGGATAGGAAGGACATCTTGAAAAAGAGGTTTTCTCTTCTCTCTTATAGCGCCACTTCTTCCTTTGCCTCCAGTTCATTTCCTTTCTCTTTCCTCCCTGTTAATGAATAGTCGGCACAGAAACTGAGTTAAGACTGCACTGGAAGCCGGCAGCTCCTCGGCCCAGTTCCTGGTTTACCTCTCTCCTCTTCCTCTTGCTACTTTCTCATTCTATCTCCACTTTGCTCTTCCTCTCCCCATTCAAAGGAAGAAGTAAGGAAGAAGGTTAGGGGTGGGGAGGAGGGAAGAAAGGAAGCAAAGGATAGAGGAAAGGTGGAGGAGGAGGTGGAGAAGAGAGAGGAGAACTCCTGTCAGGAACTGAGCCTCTGGCTCAAGGCAAGGTCTTCTTCCTCTCCTCTGTGCCCTCTGCCCCCTCCTCTACCTCCTCCTCCACCTTTCCTCCACCCCCTCCTCCATCCCCATCCTTTATCTTCTCCTCCACCTCCTCCTCCACCCCCTCTCCACCCACTTCTCCATTCCCTCTCCCACCCCCTCCTCCATCCCCTCCTCCATCCCTCTACCAGTACTATCTATAGTTATGGAACACTTCTAGCTCCAGTAAATGGTACCCTCCTCTCCAGTGGTAATTGCTTATCAGCTGACATTTAGCTGTTCCTTAAAAGATACAGGTAAATAAGATGGACTTAGAGCTCTATTTCTGATGTATGCAAAATCCTCTGCCCTTTACCAGATGTCTTTTAATCCCCATGACTTAATGGTCCTTTGGTTGCCTCTACGTTTTGATTCCTAACCCCACTAAACTGGGAGTTATATTGTACTATATTATCCCTTATAATTATAAAACTAGCTCTCCATATCTGTGAGCTGGGGTGTGTTTTAAGGAACATGTCTGTGCAGAACATGTGTGGACTTTTTGTCACTCATTGTTAACACAATGACAGCAAGCCACATAGCATTTACACTGAGGATACGTATCGGTTGTAGGCAAACACGAAGCCACGTTCCAGGAGAGACTTGAATATCTGTAAACTTTGGTATCCAAGGGGGCGGTCCTGCAACCAATATGCAGACATCGATGTAGGGATGTAGGATACAAGACTGTGTATCTTTTTGTGTGTAGAATCCACCCCCCCCCCCTTTATAATTTTAACAAACCACTTGCACACGGGCTTGTGTGTGGTAAGCTTTATTTGCGGGAAGAAGGAATGAAGAATTTCAGAGCATCATCACAAACCTCTCAAGATGGAACACTAGTGCAAACCTGTGTTCGTTCATGTAGAGCTTAGGTGGTGAGGACGTGGCTGGGCATGCGCAGTCAAAAGAAGCTCCGGGGCTGGAGAGACTGCTCGGTGCTTAAGAGAGCTTGTTGCTCTTGCAGGGGACCCTAGTTTGATTCATGCATTCCTATCCGTGGCTCACAACAGCTTGGAACTCCAGGTCCAGGAGTTCAAACATCCTTTTATGGCCTCCACAGACACTACATATGTGTTCACATACACACAGGCATGCTCATGTGCACGCATGCGCGCGCGCACACACACACACACACACACACACACACACACAAATGATGATGATGATGATAATTAATGTTCAACTTTATAATTTGCTTGACATTTTCCTAATAAGATACTAGAAAAAAAATAGGAACAAAAATAAATCCCTTGATCCTCCGCCAAGCATCCAACATCCTCCCCACAGTTTCTTCTATTCTGGATTATGTTCTGGCACAAAATCTCTGATACAATTTCCCTTCATTTATTTCTAAGGGAAAGTGGTCTATGATGTGCTGTCTTCTAATCACAGCACCTTTGGGTCCTCACTCAAGATGCTTGAGGCCCTGTCAACCAGTTAAAACCTCCTTAAGTTGCAAGAACAAGAATCACCTTAAGTTACATTTATCCGGCCTTTGCTCTCACGCGTTTGCCTTGATACAGTTGTCTAGGCTGCCCTTCACCTTACAGCGTAGCCAAGGATAAAGCTGAGCTCCCCCTCCTCCTGCCTCTGTCTCTCAAGTGCTGGGATTCCAGGTGTGTGCCACCGTGCCTGGTTCCACACCCACACATTCTTTAACACTTCAAGTAGCGCCGTGTGTATACTGACTGTGTGGCCTTATAATTTCTCAGAGACCATTTCCAAGATACCTAATATGAAAAGAGGTACAATTTTTAAACCATGCCCACTCACTAGATTTCTCTAAGAATTAAATTGGATAATATGAGCTTTAAAAAAAAAAACCCAACAACAACCAAACAAACCCTATCACCAGTAATTGAATAGCTGGATAATGAAAAGAGAATGGAACCAGTTTACATGACTGGACTGGGACTGACTGCTGGGGGTCCCTGTGTTTCTGACTAACAAGCAACAGACACTATAAGGTGCCTTATGCGGAAGCACACAAGTTCCCTCTCCCCAAGTCCATGTGCCGTCCTGATGTGCAACCTTGTTAAATAAGATACAGTTTAGATGACTCTGGTGACTTCTCCGAAACCCATCTGACACACAGGAAGCTCCCATCTCCCACCCAGTGATCCTAAGAATGTCCAGGCTTCTGCCGCCGTTACTGCTGGCGTCAGTGCTGAGTGTTCTAGTGATCATTTGGGGAGCACCAAGCAATGTTTCATTCAGCATCATTATAGCGCAGGAAACAAACGTGACGGTTAATGGTGTCTTTAGAGTCTGCAGGCATAGTTCTTGGGAATGCTCTTCAAGTTTTCTCTGCCCATGGAAGTTTTGTTTTGTTTTGGGTTGGGTTGGTGTTTGGCCATTTTCTGAAAAACATTTTAAATGTCTCTTATCCTCTCTGACTTGCCTACTTCCTTCCTTGATGCTGGTACAAACAGACACGTTAAAATTAAAACATTGTTGCCAGGCAGTGGTGGCGCATGCCTTTAATCCCAGCACTTGGGAGGTAGAGGCAGGCGGATTTCTGAGTTTGAGGCTAGCCTGGTCTACAAAGTGAATTCCAGGACAGCCAGGGCTACACAGAGAAACCCTGTCTCAGGAAAAACAATAAATAAATAAATAAATAAATAAATAAATAAAAACATTGTCTTGGCTCCTGGCAAATTTTGCAAACAGCCTCATACCAATCTTGAAGTTGCACTTCAACACTTTCGAAAGATATGTCAGTGTCAGAATGCCTCCCAGAGAAACTCATTTGAAGCTCATATTTAGAAAATGAAGGCGAGCGAGAGATCCTCAAGACACCATTATTTCCGTACATATTGACCAGAACCGCATGTGTTTCTTAATTGCTCTTGTAGAAGTCTTATAGAACATGTTATAAAATGCCAAAACCTCAGTTATAAAAGGCTTTTAAAGTCTAGGCTATGACAAATATTTTTAAAATAGCTACTTAATAATTCCTTTTTGGGGGTAAACGCTGGAGAACGAGACACTTTAAAAGCAATAGAATTTAAAGGGATAATCCATATTCACCGCATATTTTTCTTCCTAAACTTATAAGACTAATATGTGTGCTGGGAATACAGCTTATCCTAGTACACATAAGGTCCTGGGTTCAATCCCCAGCACTCTAGCTTAGTAAACAAACCACAGGGACATGGTTAGAGTAAGTGGACATGGTTAGATTTTAATGAGCACTTTTACCATTTCATTAAGTCTACCATTAACACAAAAACAGGATTGGGGATTTCTATTTAGCTTCAGCAGCTAATCAATTTTAATTAACCATAGCTGCTTTGTCATTTTGATTTATTAGTTAGTAGAGGTCTGTTTAACCCAGCATTCCAGTGGTGAGGGTTCATGCCAGTAGCTAGAATGCCCTCGCTGTGTCTGATTATCTTATCACACTGAAGTCAAGCTCATATTTATCGGATGCCCACTGTTCTGAACATTAGGTGGTCAGGGTAAACAAAACACTCAGGATCTCACTCAGCTACGGCCTCCATGTGAGAAGAAAGAGGAAGGGAGAGGATAGATTATAAACTAATAAATAACCTCAGGTAAATAAACAACAAATGGTGTGTGCCACGAGGGATATAATTACAACTAACTGACATAGAAACTCACTGAAGCAGTGACTTTTTAAAATAGTAGGGAGAGAGAGCCACGCGGGTATCCTGAACCAAAGCAGGATGTACAAGCATGAAATCTCACTTCCTAGAAATTCTTTCCTTGGGCTGGTGAGATGGCTCAGTGGGTAAGAGCACCCGACTGCTCTTCCGAAGGTCTGGAGTTCAAATCCCAGCAACCACATGGTGGCTCACAACCATCTGTAACAAGATCTGACTCCCTCTTCTGGAGTGTCTGAAGACAGCTACAGTGTACTTACATATAATAAATAAATAAATCTTAAAAAAAAAAAAAAAAAAGAAATTCTCTCCTCTTCTGGAATGTCCCTGTTTTTTGGTTTTTTGTTTTGGTTTTTTGTTTTGTTTTTTGTTTTTGTTTTTGTTTTTTGCTATGTCTCTACATTCTCTTAAAGAACACAGAGTTTCTCTAGGGAATAACCGCATAATTAAAGTGTCCACTCAATGTTTCCTATCAATTTGGTTATAATTAAGATATAATTTCTATAAAATAGCATTAAAAAATATGTATATGTGTGTGCCTTGGCACACACCTGAGGAGGTCAGAAGAAATCTTTTGGGCCTTAGTTCCTTCTCTCCTTCCGCTGTGTGGATTCTGGAGCTTGAAGGCAGACCCTCAGGCTGGGTGGCAAGTGCCTCTACTCACCAAGCTATCTTACAGGGTTCATTGGTTTAAAAGCCCACGATTCAAGGGCTGGAGAGATGGTTCCGTGCCCAGCACTCACAAGGTAAATTTCAGTTCTAATGGAGCTGATACCTTCTTCGGGCATCCACGGGCACTGCGTATGCAACAGTGCACGTGACATGCATGCAGGCACTCATACATATATCTAAAAAAACTTCAAAATATCTGATTTAGAAGCTTCAAAGAAGATTGGTGGGGATTACTGCCGCCAAGGGCCAGACCTCTTCCATTTCCTTTAGAGAAACCCCATACTCAATAACAGCCATCCAGCCCCTGGCAAATAGTAATTTACTTCCTGTCTCCATGGACATCCCTGTTATAGGCTATGCTGGTTTTTTGCTTTGGTGTTTGGTTGGTTGCTTGGTTTGGGTTTTGGGGTTCTTTTTTTTTTTTTTCTTTCAAAATCTAAATCTATCTAGGAAGAGGGAATCTTAATTGAGAAAACGCTCACATTTAGATTGGCCTATGGGCATTTCCTTGTTTATGTTTGATGTGAAAGGGTTCCACTCACTGTGGGCAGTGCCATGCCTGTGCAGAAGGTGCCAGACGGTATAAGAAAGCAGAATGAGCAAGCCTCAGGGCGAGCCACTGAGCAAGCCACTAAGCAGGGTTCCTCCATGGCCTCTGCTTCAGTTCCTGCCTCCAGAGTTCCTGCCCTGACTTCCTTTGATGACAGGCTGTGATGTGGAAGTGTAAGCAAACTAAACCCTTCACTTCTCAGGATGCCTTTGGTCAGGGTGTTTTATCACAGCAATAGAAGGACATGGACATTTTATTATTATGAATGAATACAAATGATATGTAGTCATTTCTGTCTGGCTGCTTTTTTTAAATATAATGCTTTAAAAGATTTATTTCATTTTTAATTATCTTTGTGACTTAGTCAATGTTCTATTGCTGTGAAAAGACACCATGACCACGGCAACTCTTACAAAGAAAAGCATTTCATTGGGGCTGGCTTACAGTTCAGAGGTTTAGTCCATTGTCATCAGGCAGGAAGTCTGGCAGCATCCAGGCAGACAAAGTGCTGGAGAAGGAGCTTGAAGCTTCTACATCTGGATTCACAGGCAGCAGAAAGTGCAAAAGACACTGGGCTTGGCTTGGGCTTCTGAGATTCCCAAAGCCCACTGGCCAGTGACACACCCACTCCATCAAGGCCTCACCCACTCTAAGACCACACCCACTCCAACAAGGCCACACCTCCTAATCTCTTTCAAATAATACCACTTCTCAATGAGGAAGAATTCAACTATTTGAGCCTATGGGAGCCATTCCTACTTAAACTACTACAGTGTGTGTGTGTGTGTGTGTGTGTGTGTGTGTGTGTCTGAGTGGGTATAGGCATGTGAGAGCAGGTGCCCATGGAGGCCAGAGGTGTTGGATCCCCTTGAACTGGAGTTGAAGCTAATTAGAAGGCATACTGTGGGTTCTGAGAGCAACACTTGCGTCCTCAACAAGAGCAGAAAGCGCTCTTAACCACTGATACAATCCTTCCCATCCCACCATGTTTTCAAAACTCAACAGTGCCACAGTATTTATCAATAGTTCATGCCTTTTTATGCTGTTGAATTAATATTCTTTGGATGAATATAACAGTTTTAATTTATTCTCTGGTTGAGTGCTTCCCACATTTTGCTTATTATGAGTATTTACATACAAGGTACAAGGTTTTTAAAAATCTTTTGAAGTCTGTCACGCATATATATCTACATAATTTGCACCCTCCCTCCCTCCCTTCTTCTAACTCCTCTCATGCACTCCCAATTCAATTCTTTAATTATTATTGCTTCATATATGTGTGTGCGTATATACATTATATAACATGTGAATTTGTATGTATATGAATATATATTTATATATATCACAGCAGTTAGAAGGACATGGATATTTATTATAAATGGATACAAATGATGTAGTCTTTTGTGTCTGGCTTCTTTTATTAATACAATGTTTTAAAAATATATTTCATTTTAAATTATGTATATGTGTCTACATATACAAATTAGTCAAATACATATGATTTATATATGTATATATACATACATATACACATATACATTTAAGTATGTACATATACACATAGGCACATTTAAATACACAAAATATATAATATATATGAATTTGTATACATGCAGGCACATGCCTGTGTACATAAAGTTTGCTGAGTTCATGCAGTACTGTTTATATGTGCACATAAGCTTTCTTTTCTCTTGGGTATGCACATAGACATTGATTAGTGTGTTGTATGTCGATTTTATGTTTAACTTTTTAAGAAGCTACCAAACTGTCTGCCATGGTGGCTGTACTGTTTTATATTTCCAGTAGAAATGTATGATGGTTCCAGCTTCTCCATATCTTTGCCAATTTTCTTTTTAACATCCATCTTCACTGATTACAGGCACTTGTCCAGAACAGTTTGGGATGTGGGGATATTTGTAGATATAGTGAAATAACTTAGAGGTGGGTCTCAACTATATGTATGACACTCCCCATGCCTTATATATAAATCATATACACACATATACACATACACACACACATACACACACATACACACATACACATACATACACATATACATACATACACATACATACACACATATACATACATACACACATACATACATACACATGCACATACATACACACACATACATACACATAAACACACATACACACACACACATACACTGAATGTAAATAGCTATGCTACTTTTAGTGTGCCTGTTTTTGACTGTTTTATTGTGAGAGGTCAGGTGTAAAATTTTCTACTCACAGTATTAGAGTAGTAGTTTCAGATTTTAGAGCATTTCAGAGTTTTTATTGTTTTATTGAAAATGCTCAGTTTCTGTGACCACCATAATAATTTGTAAAGTGATATCTCAGATTATCTGATATGTATTTGTCTCATGACAAATAATAAAAAAAAGGTGAGCACCTTTTCATACACTGATTGGCCATCTGAGTTTCTCTTTGGAGAAATGCCTATATTCAGATTCTTTGCCCAGCTTTAAATTGGATAGTCTTTTTGTTGTTGAGTTGGAAGAGGTCTTTATATATTTTTGATACTATGTTCTTACAAGACAGATGATTTGCAAACCCTATATCTGCTCTCATTTCATGAGTTGTTTTTACATTTTCTTCATAGTAGCCTTTGAATACAACTGTTTTTTGAAATCTGATTTATTTTCATTTAGTTATTTGTATTTTGGATTTGAATCCACCACTGTCTAGTTCATAGCGATACAAAATTGACCCTATTTGCTTTTGAGATTTGTCGCTCAGTTTTTCATGCTTTGACCTTTGATTCATTTTGAGTTACTTTTTGCATATGATGTAAAGTAGATTTCTGACGTTTTTCCTTCTCATAGGCTAACCCCAGTTTGTGTCGACGCCTGCACTGCCCATTTGCCAATCCTCTCTTCCTGTTCTGCTGTTTCAGGAAATTACATTCCTGAGTTCCTTATCACATGACTCCCATGTCAGCCTTCGGTTATGGCTTTATTTTATTCTTTTAAACTCTTTTAGTTCATTTTTCTCAGTCTTCCTTTCTTTTTCCTTCCTTCTTTCCTTCCTTCATTTCTTCCTCCCTCCCTCTGTCTGTCACCACTCCTCTTCCTCTCCCTCCCTCCCTCCCTCCCTCCCTCCTTCCCTCCCTCCCTCCCCCTTCTTTCCTCTCTCTCTCTGTGTCTCTGTCTGTCTCTCTTTCTGTCTCTGTCTCTCTCTCTGTCTCCCCCCCCCCCAAACCTCTCTGTTCATATGATTTTAACAGAGGTTTAAATACAGAAGCTGTGGACACATCCAGTGCTGAAATGAAGGTTTCTGAGTCACCCAGGCATAGGGGAGAAGCTGGGGCTCTGGAGAAGCTGGAGTTCTCTGCCTCCCCTCAGCTGCAGAGTCTATAACCAGAAGCACATGTGTTGCCTCCCGGGGTCCATACTGCACCAGATATCTGTATGTTTCCTGGTGTGGTCCCATCATGCTCCTGCCTCCTAGATGGCCTTGCTTTCTGAGGCGTAGTTAGAACACCGCGTCCTGATGTTTCTATAGCCCCAGATTGGGAGCAACTGCACTTGTTGCTAGCCATTGTTGCTTATGGCCCCTGTTGACTACTCAGTTATGCAACTTGTGTTTCATTCATTCTGCTTAAAAAGAACCTGCTTTCCCATTAGACTTGAGTGATAAAACATCTAACATCTTACATGTTTAAATAGCTGTAAAGAATGTTATTTACAGTTTATTGTAATAATTGACACTTAAAACAGATGTACCTTGCCTTCAGATTTATTGTGTACAAGGTAAATACCACAGTGAGCCGAGACCTTGAAGTCACCTTCATCCACTAAGAAAGTGTATGAACAAGATCTTTGTCACTCATAAAATTTGCCTTCCTTATTTTTAATACCACTTTTATTAAATTTTTGTCATAAACTATATTAATATATATTTTATGCCTTAAATATTTAATTAATAATACCTGACTATTTCTCAGAAGGAAAAAAAGGTACATAAATTAGAATCATACCTTGTTAACTGTCTTAGGTTATATAAGTTTTGATTAAAATATTTCTGAGGGTTGGGCATAGAAGCATGCACCTTTAATTCCACCACTCAGGAGACAGAGGCAGGAGGATATCTGTGAATTCAAGGCTAACCTGTTTACAGAGAGAATTGTAGGACAGTCAGGGCTACATAGTGAGTGAAACTTGTGACAAACAAAACAAAATGAACTTTGGGGACCAGAGTGTGTGTGCATGCGTGTGCATAAGTATATGTGTGCATGTGTGTGTGTGTGTGTGTGTGTGTGTGTATGTGTGATTGTGTGTGTGTGAGATGTCTGTGTGATCTGTGGGTTTAACATGTGTAAGAGTTTGTGTGTGTATGCACACATGCAAGTGTGTGGTGACACATGTATGAATGTGTGTGTGACTGTGTGCAAGTGAAGTGTGTGTGTGTATGTGTGATTGTGTGTGTGTGAGATGTCTGTGTGATCTGTGGGTTTAACATGTGTAAGAGTTTGTGTGTGTATGCACACATGCAAGTGTGTGGTGACACATGTATGAATGTGTGTGTGACTGTGTGCAAGCGCAGTGTGTGTGTGTGTGTCTGGGGAAGTGACTATGGAGGTTTAATGTTGACTTTCAAGTATCTTTCTTTGCGGGGCTGTGGGTGTAGGGAAAAGAGGGGAGTGGAAGAGAACCTGCGTCTCACCAGAGTTCCGTTGCTCTGGGCATGGGAGGACTGCCAGATACTTTCCACGCGGCCCCAGGTGGGCATCTGGCTGTGTTAGGCCGCTGACCCCACAGGGTGGGTGGTGGACAAGGGGCAGCCTCAGGTACCAGGTTCTCAGCCTCCTGCATTCCATGTCAGATAAGGTGGAGGATCTGAATAGGGGCCCCTGGGGCCGCACTTGGCTCTGGGGAGGAAGGCCCTAGAGGGCAGGGGGAGAAGAGGGCGCTGGGTGGTTTCCACGAAGGGAAGAGTCCTTAGTCTGGTCTGTGGCTGCAGTGTAGGAAGGCCTTCTGGCGGGAGGTTAGACATGGCTTGTTAGGCCTATCCCATCATTTAAGCATGGCAGACCTTCATGATCAGAGACAGTCTAAGGTTTTAGAGCTTTGTGGTAGAAAGGCAGGGAGAAAGGAGAGAAGGTAGAAAGAGAGAGACCAGCCATGGCTACGTGGGGGGGGGGGGGAGGCTGAGGGGAAGAGAAAGAGGGCTAGAGAGTAAGAAAGGTAAAAGCTTAAAGAGAGTGAGGAGGGGCCAAGCAGCCCCCCTTATAGAGCTGGGCTGTCTTGCTGTTTCCAGGTAACTGTGGGGTTGGAGTCTAGCCAGAATGCCAGAAGCTTGGGACATTGTCTATGTGACTGATAGCCACATGCCTCTCCTGTGGGGGGCTGTGGGGGCGGGTAACTTCGACAGGAGCCATGATCGAACACCTTCCGTCCCATGTAGGCAGGAATTACCACCCACCAGGTCCCACCAGCGTTCAAGACCTAAGTTCAACTGGAGACCAGGCTGTCTGTGCATAGCCCATTGCCCCACATTTCTTTATCACTGTTCATTTTACTTTCTTACACAGGTCTCTTGCTGAACCTAGAGTTTGACATTAGTTAGGCTAGCTGGCCACCAAAGCCCCAGGACCCTCCCTGAGTACTAGGATTATAAATCCCTATGTTGGTGACTCGCTTTTATGTGGGTGCTGGAATTTATCTCAGGTCATGTTGGCATGGAGAGCACTTTACCTGCAGAGCCATCTCCCTGCCCAGGAGTCCTTAGGTGGTCGGGGTGGGGGTGGGGTGGATGCTATGAAACCACGTAAGAGTTTAAAGCTGTGCAATGTGATAGCATTCAACCTCTTAAGGGAGAGCACAGATGCTTATGCCGAGAGTGGATTGTGATTGAACTGTGCATAAATGGATATAGCAAGGTACGTTTCGTATCTATGACAGGTGAGACTCGAGATGATAAAGGCCTGATTTAGGGTAATGGAGGATATAGACATAAGGAATAATAAAGGATTAACAGAATGAAGAGACAGGCCAATGTAGAAAGTGGTGATTAGTATAGCTCAGGACCCAAGTTTCTGCCTACATAGGCATGTTCATAAATCAACTAATACACATCGATCATATAGTATCTGCTAGGCTTTCTGCTTCCCACCAGGGCTATCTAGGGCTAGCCCATTCCACGACTCCTGTAGACACCGCACACTACCTGTTCATGGGATAGAGCTAGAACTTCTTTCCCTAGACTTCAGTGGTCTAGATTACCTATGTTTGAACCAAAAGGAAAAAGCATAGCTTCTCTTACCGTAGAAGTCCCAATCCTATATACATTGATGGCAAAGATAAGAACTGTGTCCTAAGCTTCAGGAACATAAATAAATGTCTCTCTTATCTTTTTCCCCCCTAAACAGTGAAGTGGACATAGTGGGCATTTTGGTGTTGAGGAACTTACAGAAACTTCACTTAGAGACTTCTCTGAGGCTGTAGCATGTGTTAGTCTAGGGTTAGTTCAGGGTTTTACAGTGAGCCACCCAGCTAGATTCCCCAAGTTGTAGCTACATCCGTTCTCCTAGGAGACCCTCTATAGAAACAGACCCCTCCCCCGACCCCAGGGATCTTGTTGCCTGTGACTTTAAACAGAAGACACCAAGGATCCTCTCCAACAGTAACCTTCTGAAAGTCCATTCTTTCTCCTCTGTGACTTCCAATTCTATACTCTCCGAAGGAGAAGGTCAGAAAACCAAGTAGCTCGTATTAAATTTATCAAGGCCACATATGTTACTCATATGATAGAATGATTTCAAGGAGGAGTGAATGAGATGAATTTATTTTTCTCTCCATGCATGTGCAATCAGAATGACTGATAGATTGTTTCTACTGATACCCTTCATGTCTTTCTTTCCGTGACAAGTGCAAAGCAACTCTCCAAGGATTTCCTTCCAGTTTCGCCATTTTAAACTTGCATTTGTAACTGCTAGCAAAGCAAAGTTGAAAATTGAAAGCCTTTCCATTTTCCAAGGCTGACTGTACGCTATGTTCTGCTGCTCACGGGTCCTGCTTTTGATAACTCTCTCGTTAGTCTATTTTCCATGGTCCAATTGGATCGGAGCTGCCTTTGAAGAGAATTTTTAGTTTCCTGGGAGACCAGGATTAAACTGTGAATGACATGTATGTTAAAATCTAACACCTTCATCAAGTTTCATAACGCAGTTACAAGCACAGCATAATCACATTACTAAAGATAAACACCGGGGCGGGGATGGGGGTGGGGGTGGGGGTGGGGTAGGGTGAGGGGTGAGGTAGGTCAGAAACAGGAGAAGAAAAACACTAGATTCAATAGAACTAGTAGATGCAACCTATACTTTCAGTAGCCATGAGAATAATAAATTTTAAGCAGAATAAGTCAGCTCAATTCTGGAAAAGTTCTTTGAATCTGACACGTTGTGGGAAGTCTGACATAAAAATAATCATAAGGTCCCCACATGGAAATTTATATTTGGAGGCTTGAGTTGTGGGTGACTGACTCATTGTGTGTGCGGGTCCCATGTTCTGAACCACTGGAAAGCAGTCTTGCCTGCTGAGCTATCTCTAATAACCCCTAACCCAATATTCTTTTCTTTTTTTTTTTTTCTGGTTGTTGTTGTTGTTGTTGTTGTTGTTGTTTTGAGACAGGGTTTCTCTGTGTAGCCCTGGCTGTCCTGGAACTCACTTTGTAGACCAGGCTGGCCTCGAACTCAGAAATCTGCCTGCCTCTGCCTCCCAAGTGCTGGGATTAAAGGCGTGTGCCACCACGCCTGACTTAACCCAGTATTCTTAAAAATCAATTTTGATACCATAAAATCCCACGATGAACAAAGTATAAAAATTTAAAACCAAGTGGGGAATCTCAACCTTAATCTCACACTTCTCCTTCCCCTAAAACCAGCGGTACCTAGAGAACCACTCCTGCCCCACCCCACCGAGGAGGCTGCTGGGATAGGATGTGGGCAAGGGTTGGGGCGTGGCTTCTTGAGGCAGCCTCGATAAGTTTCCTCCCTTGAAGAGGTACACAAGTGAGAATCATGGTACCAGGACCGAGTGACTGATGTAAACAGCCCAACCAAATACGTCACAGTAGTTTACAGACAGGGATGGCTGTCTATTTCCATAATATCCCTTTACAGACGCCTCTTTAATGTTCTAACTCAGCCCCTCCCACTTTGCTTTAGTTAAGTTAGCATTCAACCAACCAACCAACCAACCAACCAACCAACCAACCAACAATTCTGTATACTTCCAAGGCCTTGAGCTTTCTTTGGAAGCAATGATTAAACTCTTAAACATTGCTTTTACGTTTCTCTCATGGAGATTGAAAATGTATGTGGCATATTAAGAGCTTGCAGAAAATTAGCAATATTCAACCCGTTTATTTTGTTTAATCCCATATTGCCTTTGCTTTATTTTCTTTTTTTCATAATTCATTTTTTAGGTTTAGGTATTAATTTATTGTATATGAGTACACCATCGCTGTCTTCAGACACTGGAAGAGGACATCGGACCCATTACATACTGTTGTGAGCCACCATGTGGTTGCTGGGAATTGAACTGAGGACCTCTGGAAGAGCAGTCAGTGCTCTTAACCGCTGAGCCACCTTTCCAGTCCCTAGCTTTATTTTTTAATTGAGTTATAGTCTTGCCCAGTCCTTGGCTCAGCTGCACCCAGGCATTGTATACATGTTGCTGCTCCTCTTTTCCTTGGAACCTAACATTGTGCCTTTCTGGTCCCTTGAGATATCCTTCTCTGCCACTGGCTCTTGTCAGATCTGAACACAGGTCAACTTTGGAGTTTTTGCCTGTGATTTTATTTATGTATTTTTTAAACAATTTTTATTTTATTTTACTTTTTGAGAGCTTCATGCATGAGTACTGCAACACCACTACCACCCTTCCTACCCTCCTCTGATTCCTCTCATGTACACCCACTCCTAAATTCATGATCTCTATATCTTTAATGTCACACAAATATTCATCTACATTTATATACACATATGCATCCAACTGTCTCCATTTACTATTGTCCATAATTATATATCTTTTCATTATCACATGAGCTGTAGGATTTTATGAAATATAGAAAGAGAACTCCAGAAGAAATGCCAAGTAGTTTCACCTTGTGTTTTAAGACACCCATCTTTTGCCTCTGTTGGCATCTTCATCTCTTGAATATGTATATCTCCTAACTATGCTTCTCAATAGGTAAAAATAAATCATCTAGTAGATATGATGTAGTCCTTAGAGTGCTCTTCATATGACCCAAAGGGGTAATCCAAGTAGAAACCAGTGTGGCTGAGGACATGCTGGGGGCTATCACGTGAAAGCCTTAGCATAACCAAGTCCAGTGAAGAAAGACCACAGAATGATTTGAGCAGGCAAGTTTAAATAATTACTGATAATATCAGGGGATTGGAGCAAAAAGGAATTGACCTAACAAAGGTAAATGAAGTCTAAAGAATACAGAAAGTAGGGGACAGAGGAATGACTTAACTGTTAAGAGTGTTTTCAGAGAACCAACGTTTGATTTCCAGCATGCCTGTAACTCTAGCTCCACGGTGTCTGATGCCGTCTGCTGGCCACTGTGGGCATTGCTGGCACCTAGAGTACTTTTATACATATAGGCAAAAAAAATCACACACATAACATAATCTTTAAAAAAAACCTAAAATGAACAAACAAACAATGGCACAGAGAAAGGGGAGGAAGGAAGGGAGGGAGGGAGGGGGAGAGGGAGAAGGAAAGGGAGGGAGGGAGACAGGGAGGGAGACAGGGAGGGAGGGAGAGGGAACAAGTGCTGAGCCTGGTGGAAAAGGCCCACCATTCTAGCTTCTCTGGAGGCTGAGGCAGGAGAACCTCAAATTCTGGGCCTAATCGGGTTACGGAGAGAATTCAAGGTTAGCCTGGGTAACTTAGCAAGACCCTGTTTGATAAATAAGTAAATAAAAATAAGGAAAAAGAACTGAGAATACAGTCCAATAAAGTAGTAATGACTAGGGGGTGGGGGACAAAGTTCAATCCTCAGGACTGAAAGCGAGCAAGAAAGAGGAATAATAGAAAATATCTCCTATTCTCAGGGCAACCAAGGAAGAGTCCTTGCCTGTGTACATGCAAAGCTAAGATGCAAACCTTCCATAGCTTAGAATACTGGAAGACAGAAAGGTTGTCTGCAGGCACCTGGACTAAGCTGTTCCTTAAAGGAATATTGTTATGAACAATGCAGATGGGAGGGTCTATAGTGTAGGGTGGGGGGCTGGCTGCTAACTGCTTTTGGTTGATATGTGCTGCTTGCACCCAGCAAC
The DNA here is from genome assembly GCF_000001635.26 of Mus musculus. Lineage (NCBI taxonomy): Eukaryota > Metazoa > Chordata > Mammalia > Rodentia > Muridae > Mus > Mus musculus. Next base: position 44,743,249 of record NC_000083.6, on the reverse strand, counting down.
ACTGGACAAGGGAGCTTTGCTGTAGCACTTGGGTCTGGAGTAATTCTTTCCCTCTCTCTTTAGTGTGTGTGTGTGTGTGTGTGTGTGTGTGTATGTGTGTGTGTGTGTGCTGCATGTGTTAGACTGCAGAGACTTGCTGTAGACACAAGAGAACTAGACCAAAAATTCTTTCTTCCCGAAATGTCTCTTCCTTATCCTCTTCGGAGTGGAATATCATTGCCAGCTAGTAATGAGAAATAGTTAATGGGCCACAGATACACAACTGGTGAAATGGGAGAACTTTGAGCTGAGAGGCAGAAAGTTGATAACTGAACCTTACAAGGGAGAACAACGGCTCTGGAAGCAGAAGCTCCGATAGGAATGTGACCAGGAGAAAGACCTGCCCACCTTTCTAAAAAGTAAAATTGCCATATTTTAATTAACTCACATAGGACAGCACTGCAGCTGGCCTATGGAAGCCATTCAGACACTCGCCCAGTCCCGATCTGGCCATTGAAATGATGTGTTGGGACAGTCGCTAAAGGTAGGAGGAGATGACTAGACCATTGTTTATGGGACTTGATCCTAGCTAGATAGGAGAAAAATCCATTTCCAGGGGATCTTAGGTGGCAACGTGATAGGCAGTTTCTGCGGGTGAGACCTCACAACGCAGAACACCACTCATAGTAACGGACTGCCTGCGTACAGTCAGCTGGTAGGACGATTTGGATTCTTGACACCCGGTTTCTTTTTCTACTTCTTTCTATTGTAATAGGAGTTTCCGACATGGTGAAAATGGTGGGTTTTGTACTCTGTTATTTGGAGCAAAGATGTCATAGTTTCCATTTCTCCCATTGTTTGGGCATGACATTTGGTCATCTCTAGGTCTAAAATGAGGCCTTGGTGCCTTGAGCAGAGAGATTAGAACTGAACAGCGCCATCTTGGGTGAGTTTAGGGTGAGAGGAGAGCATTTGATAAGATGATTGGATTCCCACAGGAAACCTTTAATTTTAGGGGTTCTCATATGTTTCATCACGAAACCCTGTAAACTTTTTATATAGATCATTCCGCCATTGACCATTGCTGCCACCACAGACCAAAAGCCAACCAACACCTAAATGCCAGCGGGCTAATTAAGGAAAATTAATTTCACTTCTCTGAATGGTGGAAAATGAAGTAAGACTAATTTTTAGAATCTTGGTCTTCAGGTAAGGAGAATATTATTTAGGAAGTTGGTATTTTAGTCAACCAAAATGTAAGTCCCCTTTAAGGGCATAAAGCTTCCACAGGAGCTCCCTCGATGCAGCTCTGAGGGATCACATGGCAAGCATCACCGCTTTACAACAACACTGTACCCTTATGAGGGTCTGGAAATGCCCCCACGGGAATGTTAACTAGAACAATGAGGAGAGGTTTATGATGCTAAACCCTCCGCTGCGAACATTTCATCTCTTTTTACAGCCATGCAAATTGTTACAGGTCCACTGACAACAGGAAAAATTTACTGGGCTTAAAACAAATCAGGCAGCATTTAACTGTCTAAAATTAAACAGGAAAAGCATGTCAGAAGGCCTCGGAATCACGGGAGTTCTTAAGCTGTCTTAAAAGTGTATGTAAGACTTGTGCACACCAGAAAATTCTCGGTATGTCCATTTGTGTGTGTGTATTTTGTTGTTTTCTTTTTGTTGCTGTTTTTGTTTTTTTGAAGTCAGGGTTTCTCTGTGTAGCCCTGGCTGTCCTGGAACTCACTTTGTAGACTAGACTGGCCTCAAACTCAGAAATCTGCCTGCCTCTGCCTCCCAAGTGCTGGGATTAAAGGCATGCACCACCACTACCTGGCAAAAATTTATTATTATACATAATTATACTGTAGCTGTCTTCAGGCGCACCAGAAGAGGGCATCAGATCTCATTATGGATGGTTGTGAGCCACCATGTGGTTTCTGGGATTTGAACTCAGGACCTTCGGAAGAACAATCAGTGCTCTTACCTTCTGAGCCATCCCACCAGCCCCATTTGTGTTTCTTTTGGAGCTATGGATGGAAAGTGAGTAATGAACCTAGTAAATCCTATCTGTGCTGCCAAGGTGGCTTAGTGGTTAGAATGTGCCTAGAAGGATGGCTCAACAGTTAACAGCACTGGCTGCTCTTCCAGAAGACTTTGGTCTAATCCCAAGTATCCACATGGCAGCTTACCACCATCTGCAACTTCAGTTGCCAGGAAGACCCTCTTCTAGCTTCTGAAGGTACCAGGCACTCAAGCATTGCAAGACACACATGCAGACAAAATGCCCAATCTACATAGAATGAGTAAGTAAAAATGGTTAAAAGGTCTTGCCATGCAGGAGAGGATGTGAGTTCAGATTCCAAAGACTGGGGATCCCCGGTTCAAATTGGCTAGTGGGTTTGAGAGCAATCCAGGGTGATTCCCCAACATCAACTGAGGGCCTCTCCATGCATATCCACACACGTGTAGCCACGTGGTTTATGCATGAATGTACAAACACGCATACACATTAGCATGAACATCATAGCATATAGGCCAGCCAAAAAGAGACTTTAGGCCAGATTTAGTCTATGGGCTCTGCTATAACTGTTGGTTGGGTGACAGCACTGACCTCTAGGCTAGCTTCATACAATCAAAGCCCAAAGAAAACTCTCCAAAGACCTTTCTGCTTTCAACACCCATCCCATCCCCACTCCCCTCCATACACACATTCACACATGAGCAGAAAGCTCACAGTGGTCCTAATTTTCCAGTAGCCATCCTATTTTATCAGCTGGTTCACTGAAAGGTATTTAAGATTTTACAGGACTTTTCAACATGAAAAAAAAAAAAGGAAAATCACAAGTATATAAAATAATGTGGAAGGAGTTAGGACGGGAAAGCAAGGAGAGAGAGACAGAGACAGAGACAGAGACAGAGAGAGACAGAGAGACAGAGAGACAGAGAGACAGAGAGAGAGAGAGAGAGAGAGAGAGAGAGAAGAGACTGTTTTAACATCACACCTTCTTTGGAGAGTGAAAGTTGCCAGGTGTTATCACAAAACAGTTATATTAACATTAAGAAGGGGCTATGCTTGTATCTTTCACAGTAGTCAAATCTTCAGAAAAAATGTATTTATTTTAGTGCTGTAACCTACAACTGAAAAGAAGAATATTTGTACAGAGGAATCTAGTGGGTGTTTTTTTTTTTTTTTAGAAGTGTGTGTATGTGTTGCAGGGTGTATATATAGGATGTGTGTAAGGTGTGTATGTGTGTATAGGGGGTGTGTAGGTTATGTGTATATATAGGGTGTGTATTCGTAGGGAATGTATTTAGGGTGTGTATTCATAGGGTATGTATATAGGGGGTTTGTGTATGTGTAGGGTGAGTATAGGGTATGTTTGGGGTGTATGTGTATAGGATGTGTGTGTGTGTGTGTGTGTGTGTGTGTGTGTGTGTGTAGATGCATGCCTGTAGTGGCCAAAGGTCACCCTCTAGCGTGATCCCTCACATGTAATCCACCCTGTCCTCTAAGGCAGGCTCTTACTGGCCTGGGCCCCTTGAGTCAGCTAGGCTGTCTAGGCAGCAGGTCCCAGGGATTAGCCTAGCTTGCCTTCCCAGCACTAGGGTTCAAACACCATCTTATTTTGATATCTGGGTGAGTGGGGCTTAGGCACTGGCTTCAGGACCTCCTGTGCCTGCAGTAAGCACTTTACTGAGTGAGCTGTACTCTCAGTCAGCCCTTGGTTAGAACATTTTCACGTAGGAAAAAAAAAATCTAAGAGACTTAGCATTTCATGGCAGCAGTAAGGACGCATACACAAAAGCCCCCACGTTTTTTTCCTATGCTTTTACTGCTAGGGGAAGTTTGAGGGAAGGGGCTGTGGAAATGTTTCCTACTTGAAGTTTAATGTTCAGAGCAAAGACCACGCCAGTTCCAGCTGAGAGCAAGAGCGCTCTTGAAAGCAGACTGAAATCCAGATACCTGAGCCGTTGGTAGGGCATTCAGTGGAAAATTTCATTTCCACATTATAAATAACTGTAGGATATTTTAAGGGATCCAAGACTGGGAACTTCCAAGAGCTGCTTACATTAGTTCTACTGAAATGTTTAATGGAGGGAGGATGCCCAGCAAGGCTATAAAGCTGAATTACCGGATATGATTAATTAAAATAAATAATCTCACCATTGATTAAATTGCCCTTAAAATCCCCAACCATTGAGGCCTGCATGTCTCATTATGCATCAAGTAAAAAAGGGGGAGCATGGAGTGGTGGTAACTAAACAGCAATGGCGGGAAAGCAAAGGTCCCCAAGATAGGATTTCTTATATTCAAACGACTGTAGAGTTTCTTGTTGGAAAAAGCCCCACTCTGGGAGCCCCTATTTGAAACATGGGCCGTTTCTCAGTTCTGTCAGTTTGTGGAAGTCCCTTGTTCTGTGGGTTTCCTGGGAGGAGAACAAAATACCCTCTCCCACTATCGACACTATCGATTTCTGGGGACTCTCTGCTCTTCTGCAGTTCCCAACACTTAAAATGAGGGGCAATGAAAGCAAGCCATCTCTGTGGGCTGTGCCACTAAAGAAAGCTGTCCCACTAAGGGCAGGAGGGGTAGGTATGTAATTGAGTCATGACGTCAGGTTATGAATTTGCGAGGATACAAGTTAGTTTGGGTGCAGTTTCTCTCTTAGATGGGTTAGGAAGCCTGGCTTCCTTTTCTAGGCTGGCGTCTATGGCTGGGGCGATTAGTGCAAGGGAGCGCACACACGCGGTGAGGCAGTATTCAGGCTTAGAGCTCTCCCCTGTGATCAAAAAGATATTTAAAGTAGCACCCTTAGGAGACAGCTCAGTAACTCGCTCCACCTGTAATGTATATCGGGAGTGAGCGCTAGGGACACAGAGGCCACCAGCTACGAGGAAGTCGGGTGGGAGATGTGGGCGCCACAGGTAGTGGCATAGAGGAGCGGGCAGTGGAAGAAGAGGGAGACTGAGTGGCTCAGGGAGGTGACTCAAGTCTGAGGGAGGACTGGTGGAAGAATCCGGAAAGAGAGCAAGAGACAAGGAAAGACCGACATGGGACGTGGGCGGCGGCGGCGGCGGCGGGGGGGGGGGGGGTTTGCATAGTTGTAAGTGGTGCAAGCAGAAAGGGGAGGCAGAAGCAGTGACTCAAAGGGGGAGGGCACAGGAGTGCTCCCCAGTATCATCCCTAGCCTGTGAGAGAGCAAGCAGTCACACTCAACTCTGTCCACTCCTCAACCCCCAGAGCGCCTCTCAGGCACAGGAGCACGGGTCCCCAGACCATCTGAGCACAGCGATCCACTTTTTGTATTTTCTAGTCTCGAGTTGCAAAGAGGCGCAAACAACCTCTTTTGCGCGCTCCGGGTACCTTTTCTGGGCCCTGCTGGGCGCGCGGGGAGGGAAGGTCAGAGAGTGGCAACTGCGCTAGGGAGGGTCATGACAGGTCCCTTGCTGAATTTGGAAGGCATTTGCACCCCAGCAGTAAAAGCCCCAAATTAATGGCTACGTGAAGAGCTTTAAATAAGACGGATGGTGAGAAATGTTACCCAGCTAGCCCTCTTCTTTAGTCCTCCTAGGGGACGACTCCCAATTTTTCATTGATTTCACCAAATCACAGTTGCGTCAACTACCTTGTTACGAATCGCCGGGGATTTTGGTAAAATGATTCTATTTGGAAGCGTTGGAAGTTTTAAAATAATAGGTTAGGCAAGACATATAACAGAACATCACGCTGAGAGGTGAGCCAGCCCGATATTGCTTCTGCCTGGTTCTTGGGGTGTATCAGCCTCCGGCGGATTTCCCGGCTTCTGTGGGCGCCGCCGCACGTTGTTTGATTTGTTTTGAAGGCTCAGAATTTGAGGCTGGTCGGAGACACCCACGTGCTTCTGATTCCCATCAGTATAATGATCGCCTCAGTTTGAGTCGTGTCTATATAAACCACAAAAACCTAATCATTAGAAATCCCAGCCTCCAAAAACCACATTTTAGGTAAAAAAACAAACAAAAAAAAAAAAAACAAACAAAAAAAAAACAAAACTGCTGCCGCTCCCCGCACTCCTTCATCTCTCAACCACAATCTTTTGGGGATTCCAAAATCGCCTCCCCCCATAACGCCGGGAAACAAAAACATAAATAAATAATTACTGAACTTTTTTTTAAACTTTTTATTTTTAACCCCCCAAAGTGGGGAGTGGCTAGAAAGACAGTTAGACACTAGACTTAGTCTGAGACGAAGACTACACTTAATAAAAGATTGGGAAATGAATGGATAACCGCTGTGTATTCCCCCTTTCCCAGCAAGCATTTTATCAACTTACAACTTATTTTAATTACCAAGCTGTCATTTTTTAGTTCTTTTTATTAAAAAAGCAACCCATCCTTATTCTCCAATAATGACAAGAAGGAATATATAAGAAAAGTGTCCAGACATCCGTTAGAGTTTCTAAAACTATTTTGACAAACACTCCTGTCACCCATTTTGGTGTCACCTAAGGGGGGGCACTCCCGAAGCCTGTAAAAACCTGCCCCCCGCCCCAACCAATGTGGGGTGGGGTTGGGGGCAGGGTGAAGAGTGCTCAGAAGTCAACGTGGAGACTTGAGAATTTCCCTTCCTCCTCTCCTGAAGTTAACAACGAAAAATTAACGCCAGTCGGAGCAGCCTGAGGCTCTCCCGCTTCTCAGCTTTAGCGTCGTCAGACCGAGAAGTGGTTCCCGGTCCTGAGGGTGAAGTGGGGAGCCGAGGACGCAGGCGGCGATGTCCTAGGCGGGGACCTCCTCCCTACAGCTTCGGGCGCCGAGCGAGCGCAGCGGCGCTTCTAGCGGCCGGCGGGCGGCGGCAGCGGCTGCGATCCGCAGGCTCCAGATCTGTCGCCCCGAGATCCGCTCTCCCCCCGCCCCCACTTACCTCCCGGCACCTTGAAACGCGAGGGGGGCCCGGGGCACTTTGCAAAGAGCAGGAGAGACGAGGCTGCGAGCTAGACGGCGGCGAAGGAGAGGGCGAGAGGAGAAGCCGGGGAAAGGAAGGACTCGGCGGCCGGAGGACTCGGAGCGCGCTGCCGGCGCGGGGAGCGCGCAGCGGCCTCGGAGGAGGAGGCGGAGGAGGCGGCGCGGGCAAGCGACGGCGCCGCGAGCTGGGCAGCCGCGCTCTGCTTGGCGGTGGCGGACAGCGAGGAGCCACACGCACCGCCGAGATGGACTGCTGAACCTGCGGGGCTCCACTACCGTACTGGAACCCGGAGCGGGGCGCCAGCGCACCCAGGACACGGTGCCCCAAGGGGCCCCTACTGCAAGCTGTTAACTTCAAGTCCCTTGCGGCGGCTGGGCCAAACACGCCCCCGCGTCCCGCTCGTTGCAGCCACCGCCAGGGACTCCCAAGCCTCCCGGTGGAGATCCGCGCCTCTCGGGTGTCCCCACCCGCTACCCCGACTCTGTCCGGTCTCCAGTCGCCGGCCCCCAGCAGACTCCGCCCGGCACACGGCTTCCTCGAACTTGATTTCTCACCTCCTCTGTCCCGTCACCTCCATCCTCTTTCCGCCCCCGTCTCGCCTCCACCCCCTCGATTTCCTCCTCCTCGCCCCCCATTTCCACCCTCCTCCCCCTCCCCCGGCCACTTCGCTAACTTGTGGCTGTTGTGATGCGTATTCCTGTAGATCCGAGCACCAGCCGGCGCTTCAGCCCCCCCTCCAGCAGCCTGCAGCCCGGCAAGATGAGCGACGTGAGCCCGGTGGTGGCTGCGCAGCAGCAGCAACAGCAGCAGCAGCAGCAGCAACAGCAGCAGCAACAACAGCAACAGCAACAACAGCAGCAGCAGCAGCAGCAGCAGGAGGCGGCCGCAGCAGCAGCGGCGGCAGCGGCGGCGGCAGCAGCGGCGGCGGCCGCAGTGCCCCGATTGAGGCCGCCGCACGACAACCGCACCATGGTGGAGATCATCGCGGACCACCCGGCCGAACTGGTCCGCACCGACAGTCCCAACTTCCTGTGCTCCGTGCTGCCCTCGCACTGGCGGTGCAACAAGACCCTGCCCGTGGCCTTCAAGGTAAGAGACTGGTCACCCCCAGATCCTGGCCCGGCCCCATGGAACCTTCCCGCCGTGGTCTCGGTGCCCATGGGTGTCCTCCAAGACTCCAGCCTTGGTGGCTCCACTCAGGGGACCGAGGTGGCTCTGATCTACATACCCCGCAGCGGCCACCGCGAGCAGATCCCCCTTCTCACCTGTGCGCCCACTACCATGTAAGCCTAGGTTCCCTTGCTTCTTCATCCTTCAGTCTTCCAGGCGCGGTTCTTGCCTCTTTCCCTGCTGTGAGACTCCTGGGCCCCCAGACGCCCCGAGGCGCCCACTGTGAGCTGCAAGCTTCCTCCCGCCCCCTTCTCCCGGGGTCTCCTCACTCCACACGGGCATCCCGGCCTCTCCTCTCCGGGATTCTGTGCGCTCCTTCCCGCTTTCCCCTTTGCAGACGCAGGCCTCTACCCCGAACTAGGTGTCCCTTTCCCGGATTGGTTGCCGTTTGGCACTCCCGGCTGCTCCCCGGCTTGGCCCGGTTGCCTGCAGGGTGCCAGCACCGGAGGGCGCTTGCGCCTGGGGCGAGATGAGGTGCCAATCGAGGAGCGTAGGTTGAGAGTGCTCAGTAAACTTGGGGATGGACGCGGGAGAGCGGGGACAGACGGGACATTCGCGCCCTCCTCGGCCGGCACTGGTTCCCGTTACTTGGAGGAAGGCGGGGCCGCCGGGGTTTCGGCTTCTATCAGGGCCAGGCAGGAGCAGGGAGTTGCGGGGGGTTCGGGGCTCTGCGCCCCCGAGTGCGGGAGTGATGAGCGTCGGGGAAGGGGAGCAAGGCTTAGGCTGCTTCCCCCCCCCCCCTCATTTTGCCTGGGAGGAAAAGGGAATCCTGTGGAGCAACTTCGGTTGGTCAGAATAAACAGAGGTGAAAACTTTATTTGCCTTGAAAGAGCCAGAACTCCCAGATGTCCCTTCTGCTTGGGGAAATCGATGGGTGATGGGTGGCTCCTGCCGGAGGCCTGGGCTCCAAGGTGCGTCCCCGTGGCCTCCTCTTCCAAGTCCCGTTAGCTTGCCAGCACCGATAGCGGTAGGAGTCACGCACAGCTGACAGCAGGTTGAAAGTGTGCGGGTCCCCAGGCCCTGGCCATATCTATGATGCAGTCTGGGGTTTGGTGGTGGTGCGGAGCACCCCTCCCACCCCCCATCCCCGGAAGAGACTTGGCTGGATGGGTGGCTGTCCATTCTCCTGGTCCAGACGCTAGGGATCAGTTGGGGGAGCCAGCGAGAGAGATGCATCCAGTTTTAGTGGGCGAGTCTGGGACCCGGCTCTCTGTTGAACAGGTTAAGAATGGTCTTGAAAAAAAGGGAGAGAGAGGAAAGAAAGAAAGAAAGAAAAAAAAAGGCGGAATTGTGCCAGTTCCTTCATCTCGGACTCTGGTGCCAAACTCCCACGGGCCCCTGCATTTCCCAGTTGTTGATCACCCGGTACCCCACGCAGCAATTCAGATTCCATGTGTGGGTGGAGCAGCAAGAGGGGCCCAGGTCAATTAGAGCAGTTATCTCTTTAGGTCTCCTATCTGAACAGAAATCTGAATGGATTGTTTTGGAAGGGGGGTGCGTGGCCCTGTAGTGGCCAGTTTCCTTTTGTAGTTGGATCAAGCAGTGGTCCTAAACAAACACACGTGTTTTTCCTTTTTGAGAGCATCCATTTTGGCGATTGTTTTCTTCCTTGTGGTGTGAAAAGGTCAGATATAGGGGAAATTGTAGAAAATGATATTTCCATTGAGAGCTATCTTTTACAATGTTTATCAGCCAAGGGCCCAGAATTTTCTAAGTACCCTCAGCGAGGGTAGACATTATTCTAACAATAAAAAACAAAACTTTTTCCAAACCTGGATGAAAACAGGGGAAAATACAAATAAGTAGATATTTTGTATAATGCAAGGGCATACATTAAGGTGTAAAAAAATAACTTTATTAATTCAATGTCTAGTGTTCTGTGCACCCTTCTGGTGCTGAATACGCTCAGGATATAATTGTCGTGAACTGATCATCTTAAATGGTGCATTGATTTTTGAGTACAAGTATTCTGCAGGGAAAAGATTTGGGGATGAAGATGCAATGTGATTCAGTCTGACGGCTTTTGGATTTGGAACCTGGATTTTCTAGTTTCTAAAACTATTTTGAAAGTGAATTTCTCTCTTTGTTGTTATGGCTTCTAATCAGAGTGCATTTTTTTCTTTAAACAGTAAACAGGCCATTGATAGCATAGGGCTTATTACAACATTTACATTTGTAATAAATTGAGTTAAAGATCACTGAGACTCACCCTAATAGTTTCATCTCTCTGCTTAAAAAAAAATATGGATTATCTAGAGGTTCAGATTTTTTTGACAGTAACTTTTATAATTTTCATTTCAACAATATAACAACAGCCTTTTCAAAATAACTTGCTTTGGGAATAAACACACGAGCATAGCGGGCTTCTTATCCTCTCTCAACATAATCAAATACATCTGTCCTAAGGAAATGCTATGAAGAAGTCCCCCCTTTCAAACATGGTAACAGCAATTTGGCTATCATATCCAGAGCTATGTACAAAATAAGTTATGGTATTGTCAGGTGGAAAGCAGAGAGCTAAATGCTCTTAAAACAACCTCCCCTGCCACCCCCCCCCCTGCCACCGACTGAGAGAAAAAATATCGTTGAGAAATCTAGTGTTCAAATCAACACAATAATTATTGAGCCTATATTTTAGGTTTGTGGCACAAAGTTCACTGCAGTCAACAAGAAATGAATTCAGTAGCCTGTTCTGATATCTGATAACTTAAAATAGTGCTTCACCATGATATCGACAATGGATTATATTAAAAAGTAGAGTCTATTGGTATTAGTATTGTTCATGTAATATAATTTGGGGATTTAAAAAGAGCCCTTATTTCATTTGTATTTGACACGCCAAAAATACAAGACAGCTAGTAGTCTTCATGCAAAGTTATTTATTACCATTGCACTTTTACCAAAGTTCTGCAGTTTTGAAACAGTCAGTTCTTCCAGGTGTCAAGGAAATGGAAATGCATATTTTTAACATTTCTTTCAGGTGTATCTCACTAAAACCTTAAAATAGTTTAGGCCTACTATTCGAGGATACTAGGCTCTTTCTGTCACAGATGATTTTAGTGCCAGGACAGAGCAATTTGCAAATTCAGCTCAGAAGTTGATGCTTGGTTTGGTAGTTGGACTGTATAGAACACATTGACCCTGCATCTAGTAGCGCCCTTTGAGTTATAGGGTCCTGTCAGCATCTTCACTGTGAAGCCGGGTGTTCAGGGTTCATAACTAAGCTGCCTTAAATAGCTTCAAGCTGAAACACTATGTTGACATCCAGATGTATATCTTATGAGTCAAAGTAGTATAGGCCCATATCACTGTTTTAAGTTAGAGAACAGAAGATCATATATATTCACCAATATCACATTCTTTCTAGTAATGTTAAAGATAAACTGTGTATTTAGATACATGATCAAATACTCATAGTTAATTTTATATTTTTAATATCATCTTTCAGTGCTGATGAGGTTTTTAAATGATGCGATTGCTATTTGAGACTGACTTGTTGGCAGTTATTGGCTATTTTTCTTTCTTTAAAAGTAAGTTTGCAACATATACATAACTGAGTGTTAGTGGTTTGTATCTTTCTTAAGCGTTTAATGTTCAGACTTTGTATCTTTAAAAAATCTAATTATAGCTTAAGAAGTGAAGACATTATTAAGCTTGTCAAATCTTTATTAAGCGTAATGCAAACTGTTTTTGAAAAATTGTGTCAATCATAGTACATCAGGTTGTATGACGACAGGGTACTTTTTTGTAAAACTCATTTAAAGGGAAATATTTTGGGGCTGAATACATACATATATATATATATACCCATACATATATACACATACATACATACATATATGTGTATACATATATATATAACTTATTAGTAAGTTAGAATACATTTTAGATAGAACATATATATTTTTAAAACTTTGGAATATTTCCATTTGAGGAGGTATGGTAGCTCTGCCTCTTTGTATTTTCTCCTTTAACATCAACTGCTGTGTATTTTCAGAGTTCTGGGACAGCCACTGTTAGATGATCTAAGCTACTGTGATTCATGACCTACAGATTGCTGGCTTAAACTGAAAAACGTTTTGTCAAATTTTTTGTTGGACATATATTTAAAATTTTTTGAGATGACACATTGTACCTGCTTTTCTTTTAGAATTCAATTGGTTTTCCTCCCTCCTGAGTTTAGGAAGCCTTCCTGGATGGAATTCAAAAACCACACTATAGTATTTGTTGAAAATGTTCTATAGTTTACTTTCAAAGGATAGTTTTGTTTTGTCTTTGCATCTTGCAATTACTGAGTTGCCTTTCTCTTTATTACAAAGAAAGATACAATCAGATTCTATCTTGCAAATAATTATATTTCATTTTCCTGCACATGCATTGTGCCAACATAAAGTTGCTCTGCCAGAGCAATTGATTAGCTCAGACTGAATTGCTGTCCTGGGAATGTCATGGGCAATGTTCAACTTCCAGTATGGTGAGACCACACGAACAGGAGTCTAAGTTAAGTTTGTTATCGCTCCTTGTTCAGAGTGAGGCCCAGATTCAGTCAGAGTGGGACTCAGACAAAATCTCAACATCACTAGAGTTAAATATTCTTTAACTTCATTTTGTACAAACTGTACAGTGTGTGGTTTAAATGCTGGCTACAGTGAGGTAAGCTAAATAAAGCAAATTCTTCCTCAATTCTGTGAGGGCAGAACAGAAAGTGACTTCTCTCTTCTCTTGCTTTTCTTGACTTTGTAATTCTTATATTTTAAGAACACCTAGAAATGTAATTATTATGAGTTCATTGTGAATTATTCTTTGCAGAACAGTACTTCATGTTGGGTAACATTGGAAAAAAATTTAGTTCATGTCTAGTCTTAACAGTTAAAGAGTGATTTTTCTCTCTCTCTCTCTCTTTCTCTCTCTCTCTCTCTCTCTCTCTCTCTCTCTCCCTCTCCCTCTTCCTCTTCCTCTTTCTCTCTCCTCTCTCTCCTTTCTTTCTTTCTTTCTTTCTTTCTTTCTTTCTTTCTTTCTTTCTTTCTTCCTTCCTTCCTTCCTTCCTTCCTTCCTTCCTTCCTTCCTTTCTTCCTTCCTTTCTTTCGTGGTTGTTCTTTTTGCTCTTTAGAATGTTTTTCAATTGCTTGGGTTTGGTACAGATGAAATGTGTAAAAATTTCCTCATTCTTTGGTTTTCTTTTAGATAAACATGGTTGGGAATATTCAAAGGAGACTTTTAAGCTTCAGACATCTACTTAAAAAGTCTCAAACATGTAATTATACTTCTGACTGATATAAAGTTAAATACAGTACTCCCCCTCCCAAGACATACACCACTCCTCCTCAGAAACAATGCTGGTCAGTCAGGTCTGGTACAATGACAGCAGAAAATACAATATATTTTAGTCCTTGCATTAGAGTTCAGCCTTATCAGAAAGATTGCCACTGTGTGTGTTGGCATGTTCTTCAGACCCAGGTCTAAGCATCATAGAATGTGCACACAACTGTCTGTTTTGCTAAATATGATATACAAAGCAAACCCATATTTAATATGATTATTACTACACTGCTTTAATAAAGTGGATTTATGTATTTCACTCTCAGGAATCCTTTCTTTCACATTTTCCCTTATTGAATCAATTTTTGTTTTCTTTTAACTAAAAGAAAAGTTCATTATGTTAAAAAATATGTAGTAAAATAATAATTTTCCAAGCTCTTGAAAACCTTTAAACTGAGGCAGATTTCTTTATATATATATATATATTTTTTTTTTTCTGAAACACTGTTCAGCTGGAGTGAAACCCCTGGAGAGCAGTCCTTTACCTTACAATACTGCAGAACATTTGAGGCTGTGAGGCATCACATACACAGTGACACTCTTAACGGATGCTTACCACTAAAAGCCCGTGTTTAGCAGCAGACTCAACCATCACTCTCTTTATCTTACTAAAACCAAGATCACTATAGTGACACTCTGTGCTTATGTGGCATCTTCTACATTTTACAGCTTAAACATTATTTCCAATGTATATTGGGGAGCTCTGGTTCTTAGAGCTGGAATGATTGGTATAAGGGTCAGAGATATATAGGTAAAGTAGGGGGAAACGGAGCCTTATGCTTTTTAGTACATACAGTCCCTTCTAAGAGAATGTTACTTTCTTTTGCCTTTATTAATAATCATTTTCAATAGAAAGCCAGGCATCAGGGGTTAAACTACAATCTGCTGAAGACACAAGATGTCTTCATGTTCAGATGAATGCTGGCAGATATAGTCAATCATTTCTGTATTTTCAAACGTGCCTTTTTTTGGCATCAGAGAAATACTCCATCTTCAGGAGCCCAGCACTTGTCTTAGTAACCTTCTCTGCCCCTCCCAAGTTGCTAGACAGAGGTGACAGAGAGGCTCAAGGCATTTGCTTTTGACCCAGGAGACTTCTCGAGTTGAGAGTAGCTGTGTACTCCAGGTAATGCCGGTCTGCATGAGGACAGTGCTGTCTGAGGGATGCTGACTCATTCTGTAACTGGTTCCCTCAGCAGGTTAGCTGGTAGCCCACAGAGCTGCTGGCTGCTGAGAGCAGTGCTTTCTATGGAACTCTTTCATTTATTTGTTTCATACACACACACACACACACACACACACTCACACACACATGCATGCACACACACACACACATGCATGCACACACACAGATACACACTGGTACACACACATACACGTGTACACACAGACACACAGATATACACACATGCACATGCACAGACACATATACATACACATACACAGACATACTCATACATACACATGCACAGAGACACACACAAAGACACACGTACATACAAATGCACACACAAAGACACACGTACATACACATGCACACACATAGACACATAGACATACACATGCAAACACAAATACATACACATATACATGCACACACAGAGACTCACTTACATACACATGTACACACATAGACATGCACAGACACACATGCACAGACACATACAGACGCATGCACAGACACAGACATACACACAGAAAGACATACACACAGTCACACAGACATAGACATTCACATACACAGACATACACACATACATGCACTCACACAGAGACACATACTCACATATTCCTCTCTCACATATAAATGTGTGTGTGTGTGCATGTGTGTTTGCACATTGCTATGTGATGTCATAGAGTGCTATGGCAAGCATGTGGTGATCAGAGAACAACCTCAGACATTGGTCCTTGTGTTCTCCACTGTCCCAGGCAGTCTCTTTGCTGTTTGCTGCTGTGTACCAGGCTAAATGACTCACAGGTCACATGCCCAATCTCCCAGTAAGGGTGCTGGTATTACAAAGGTCAGACCTACATCTTTTTATGTCTGCCCTTTACATTGGCTCTGAGGATTTGAATCAGCCCCCATGCTTACATAAAAAACACTTTATGCACTGAATCTTCTTTCTACCTCCTATTGTATGTATGTATGTATGTATGTATGTATGTATGTATGTATGTATATATGTATTTTTGGTTTCTTTCAAGACAGGGTTTTTCTGTATAGCCCTGGCTGTCCTGGAACTCACTCTCTCAGAAATCCTCCTGCCTCAGTCTCCCAAGTGCTGGGATTAAAGGCATGTGCCACCACTGCGCAGCCTCTACCTCCTTTTTTTTTTTTTTTAATACTCATCAAACACTTCTGAATATGCCAGATAGTGTGAGGAGAGTTGAGGTTTGTAAATAAACTAGATGAAATGAAGGCCATTCCTTAAACCTGGGGACTAATTTATTAAAAATCGTCATTAATCATCAATCTGTATATAGTAAAAATGAGGGTGACTAGATAGCATGGGGCACTGGGAATGTGAGCCCTACACTACACTATAAGGAACAGCTTCTTGATTTTGCACTGAACAGGGTGTGAGGTTGGAGAAACTGAGAAACAAATGGTCTAAGAGTCAAGTAAGAGTAACAGAAAATCTTGATGAGGTTTTATTTTGTGTTTTCCTGGCTGGCAGAGAGGATATAATGAGGGGTCGGACCTGGGATAGAGGTTACAGAGAGGGGAAATTCAGTCCTGTTTATCACTGAACAAGAAAGTTTAAGGAGGACACATAACAAGTGCGTTCAGGAGTATCTAGACTTGTTTCCTAGAGCTTCTGACAAATGAGAGCTCATAAGCAGAAGTGGGGAAAGACCAAGTGAAGGGTGCTTGTTAGATAGACAGGCGCACGGGGCGCCTTGCTAGACAGACAGGCGCACGGGGCGCCTTTCTAGACAGACAGGCACATGGGGCACCTTGCTAGACAGACAGGCACACGGGGCGCCTTGTTAGAGTGGTGCCTTATCTGGCTTTGCCCAGTTACTGGGGAACTCTGGGCACTAGGTGAAGACATGGGAACAGGCTGGGCAGAGGATCCTGGGAGTTACTGGAGAGGAAGGGACTGTCTCTGTGAAGCAGGGTCTTGGTGATGGATGGAGAACAGGGGACAAGGAAGGTTCCCGGTGACTGGCATTCCATCGCTAAGGTTGCATGCTAACCCAGTGTGCACAGCTAACCTGGCACAAGGAGATTCCGAATGGGTTAGCCTCAGCGACAGATGATCCTGTATCTCGTCTGAAAAGCTTCAGATGAGTTGTTGAAGACTGGGGGGGACAACCGTGTCATTCCAACATGGTAGATGACATAAAATGGACTTGTGGGTACGAGTGTGTGCTGACTTTTGTGCAGGTGCTCAAACATGTGTGTGTATTTGGAGGTCAGAGGTCAATACTGGGTGTCAGTTTTTGGAGCGGTCTGTTTTTGGGAGGGATCTTTCTTAGGACATTTTGATTAGGGTTAAGGTGGCTGGCTGGTCTACCCTAATCTCCCCATTCCTGTTTCCCAACACTGGGATTCCAAGCATATACCATACCACCTGGCTTTCTACAAGGTACCCAGTGATCACACTTGGGTCCACATACTTGCCAGGCAGGCACTTTACCAACCCAGCTCTCTCCCTAGCTTGAGATATGTTTCTTGAATGTAGAACTCAGTTGTCATTTTTCATCCCTGGATAGGTCTCTGTTCTATGCCCAGACGGTTCTCTTGATAGCTTTGACTATCCCACTGGGTCCCGCACAGTTAAGGATGCAGTATACATTCACAGTGCCATTAAAAGGTGACCATTTAGTCCCTTAACAGATCTGTATCCAGTATTTCAGCCAGGACTAGGAGTTTCACCTGAGTCCTTTTCCATAGAGCCAATCAGGTTTCTCCCTCCCCCTCCCCCTTCCCCCTCCCCTTCCCCCTCTCCTTCCCCCTCTCCCTCCCCCTCCCCTCCCCCCTCCTCTCTGCGTGTGTGTGTGTGTGTGTGTGTGTGTGTGTGTGTGTGTGTGTGTACTCACATATACATGCACCATCAGAGTACATATGGAGACCATGGAGGCCAGAGGTCAACATTGACATATCTTCCTCAATTGCTTTCTGTCCCATTTTAAAGTTACATTTATGTATGTCTATAATCACACTCAAGTCCATGTGGAAGTCAGAGGACAAGTTGTAACACTGTTTCTCTTTTATCATGTAGGCCCCAGGAATGGAACAGAAGTCATCAAACTTGGTGGAAAGTACTTAATCCAGGGAGCTAGCCTAGCCTTTCTGCCCTCCACCTTAGGTTTTATGTAACCTGTAGCTTGCAGATTAGGCTAAGGCGGGTGGCTGGCAAGCCAACCCCCCCCCCATTGTCTATTTTCTACCTTCTAGCAGTGGGGTAACATACAAACTGTCTTCCCTCAACTTCTCACATGGGTGCTGAGGATCTGAACTTGAGTCCTCTTGCTTGCGTAGCAAGCACGTGACCCCCATTCCCCTTCTGCTTTTAGCTCAAGACCTGACTCGAGACCACACCCCAGGGCTCTTGTGGCTGTAGACAGGAGATGCCTTAATATGTATGGTGCAATCTGCAGATGGGGCATCAGCCTTCTTTCTGAAGTATAATTCCCGCAGACAGCCTAACATGGGGATTTAATAAAAGCATACATATATTCTGTGAAGAGCTGAACAATAAATAAAGACAAATTTAGCTTGCTTTCAAAGTGGGTGGACCCTGAATCGCCAGTGTATTTGAAGTGGTATCACAACCCAACTACAGATGCTTCCCTTCTGCTCTGCCACCGCCGGACCACAGCGCCAGGTCCTGATAAGACACCATTTACAGGGAGCATGTGTTCTCTGTCCTTAAGTGTTTCTGATGTGCCACTGTTCCTTCTGTATTTCCTGTTTTATGTAGGTTGTAGCCCTCGGAGAGGTACCAGATGGGACTGTGGTTACCGTCATGGCCGGGAATGATGAGAACTACTCCGCCGAGCTCCGAAATGCCTCCGCTGTTATGAAAAACCAAGTAGCCAGGTTCAACGATCTGAGATTTGTGGGCCGGAGCGGACGAGGTAGGTCTCCGATTTTTAATACTGATCCTGGGATAAGCGCGTTAGGCTCTCTGGTGCAAGCAAACTTGTCTATATGTACAAACGAAGTAGCATCTCCTTCCCTTATTGAAACAACCGCCGTAGGTTTGCTTAAATAAATCCAGATGCCCCTGAGTGTTCTCCTGAGCAGCTAGGCCTTTTCCGTTGGTTTTATTATATAGGGGAGTCAAACAATGTTTTCCGAAGAACTCGCTCCTAATTTCATGGGGGTTTAGCACGTACAGTAGGGAAAAGAATGTTTGGAGGATCAGGTTCTGAGTTATGAGGAGTCACGTGACGTGAGTGGCCTGAGAGGCAACAGGGAAAGGAGGGGCTTTGGAGATATTTCCTGACGACCTCCGCTTACTCTGCGTTCATACAGGGACAGTTGGAGCTCTTATTGTCCTTTAGTGATATCACCTGTGGATGGTTTCAAGTATTCTCATAATAAGAATTGATCAAAATATTTATTTAGGCTTTTTTTTTTTTTTTTTTTTTTTGACAAGGTCTTACTGAGTAGAGCTGGCTGGCCTTACTATGTACACTGCTCAGAAGACCGACTATAAAATCACCTAGACAACTCATGGGTATCTCAATGGTGTCACAGTATTTAGGGTCTTCAATCATTTGAATCCACACTAAGATATGAGGAACATTTAGCAGAATCGCAAAGCAGGAAATATTCCTTTAAAGGAATTCTCACCATAGTTTCAGAAATGGAATTATTATTATTTTTTTGCTGGAGTCTCTAAGGAGATCAATACTTCTTTTAAAAAATTTTTATTGGATGTTTTCTTTATTTACATTTCAAATGCTATCCCTTTCCTGGTCTTCCCTCCGGAAACCCCCTATCCCATGCTTTCTCTCCCTGCCTCTATGAGAGTGCTCCACCACCCCACCCACCCAATATTTTGTTTTTATTTACTTATCCTCAGAGAGACTTCTTTTGGTTACTCGCCTATCAGAAGTATTATGCTCATTCAATTTATTGGCTCTAAAATTTCCTTTTTAAGTATTACGCTAAGAAGAGAATTAAAAAAAGTGGGACCCCTTTAGGACTGAAGTGAGGCAAAACGATAGAGCCTGTGTGTTCGCTCCAGCCCAGGTTTGAATCAGGAAATGAGAAACACCACTCTAAACTGTGTCTAATAATTACTCTCTAGTTTGGATCATATGTCAAATTATTACCATTGTAAAAACTTGATAAGGGAAATTTAAGCAAGGCTGTTTCCGATGAGAAGTTCTAGTTACTTTCTAGGAATAGGGCCAAGTAGTACAACTTAAGACAAAAAGGATGCATGCTAATGAGATGCTGTCGCTGAAAGGTGGTTTCAACCAAAATGAGGTTCAGAGCCTCTGACAGCATCTAACTAGAATGGTCCTCTGGGCTCCTTCATCAGAAGAGCAAGAACACACAGCTTCTATCTCCTGACTAGGATTGGAGGGTGCAGGGTGGTGCAGACATTCACTCATCCTTTCTTCTACTCCTTTTGCTTTGGTTTGTTTCTTAGTTACTGTTGCAGTAACTTAGTTACTGTTGCACGATACAGTTAAAAGTTTCTCCTTTTTCTTTCTGGAAAAAAAAAAAAACAAACAAACACAAAACTAAACATAATGAGGCACCTGTATGCTCTAAAGTAAACAGGATAACATAGCATATGCTCTAAATTGTACCTTAGTCTTCTGTTACTGTAACCGGAGTGATGAATTTTAGTATTTAAAGGATGGGGCGCTACTCTTAATTTTATTTTACAGATCCAAACTTGTGTTTTCATTTATTGTACTTTTGTGTTATATAGATGCTAAATCACATGTTATATAGATGCTAAATCACCCCCCCCCTTTTTTCCTGATCAATTTGACTAGAAACTATGGCAGAATGATAGTGTACTTTGTAAACCCTCAACATATTTATTTAAGAAACTTCAAAAGGAAACAAAGGGTGTGCACTGTTTTACTATATTGGCTTTCTGAGTTTTGGCTGGTTTCCCAAATAGCAATTTTTATATTAAAAAAAAAAAAAGACAGACTTAACTGCTTGCAGACTTTTCACGCATGGAAGATGAAGGAAGCCTCTTTTGATGAAGTGTAATTATGTCCAAACAGAGCTGACCCCCTCCCCCTATATTTCTTATGATCTTAACTGAAGAAAGTAGGATTTTTCCTTTGAAGCAGCCGGGACGTGGTAGAGGATCTGAAGTGCTGCTGCCTGCTGCCAGAGGCAGGATGGAGAACTTGGTCCAGACTTGTCTTCGAGGCTTGGGGGAGGAGGGGGAGGAGTGGGTGGAGAGAGAACGAGAGAGAGAAATTGATTTATCACTAATAATAGATTTTTATATTACTGTATTACTTTGAATAAGAGGAAGCAGTAAGACTGAGCTAAAATGGAGAGCACAAACTCAGAGTGCATCAACGAGAGGTGGCCCTCGATGAAAATGAGTCAAGTTCTCAGGCAGGAAACCCTCTAGCGTGACCTGCTTTTTACAAGACCATCTCCAGCTTCCTCTTTGGTTTCTGTCCATCTTCATTTCTGCTGCTAATTCTTCTCCATGGGCTTTGTCCACTGGACTTTCTCTCCCAACTTTACCAAATGTGTCTTTGATGGTGTTCAGAAGAAAAGAAAAACAAAACAAAACAAAACAAACAAAAAAAACAAGTTCCATAAACATTATATTTCTTTTAACCTTTTCACTGTTGGATCAATTGGATCATAGACTCTCTGAAGTTGAAAACTGGCCTTAGATTATAAAGCATCCATGTTTCCATGCTTCCATTCCATTTTGCTTCCTAGATCATCACAGGACCACAACATTCAAAACTGCTCAGTACAAAGTACAGCACCCCTGAGACGTGCATGTGGCCAGGCAATGTCTCTTCCCTTTTCTCCTTAGTATTTTACACAGAAGTGTTTACACAAATGGTTTTGACCATTTCTCCTCCTCCTCTTCTTCCTCCTCTTCCTCCTCTTCTTCCCCCTCCTCCTCTTCCTCCTCCTCTTCTTCCTTTTTTTCCTCCTCCTCCTCCACCTCCTCCTCCTTCTTCCCCTCTCCTCCTTCCTCTCCTCTTCCTCCTCCTTCTCTTCTTTTGGTGTGCTTGCTCTCTTTTTACATCAAGCTTGCTGCTTTTAATTTACAAGTCTTTTTAAAGCATTTACAACTCACAGAGCATGGTGTTTTTATCAATTTAGGACACAATCCTGTGTACAGTCTATGTCTTCTGGCTCTTCCTGGCAGCCTTTAAGGCTAAATTGGAATTGTCTTCCAGTGAGAGTTCCTGCTATGTAGCTAAGAAATGATATGACTTTGGGTGGTATTTTGGGATTAACTCCTAGATGAAGCTGTGGATGATATAATTGGCTTTGCCTGAGCAGGATTCTGTGTGTCAGGGGGTTATGAATGTGTTTGCACATGTGTGCTGACATGTGTACCTGTGTGTAGTGCATGGGGCCCTCAGCAATGGATGCTGACATGCCTTATTCCATGTTGTCTCCACTGCTTTTCCCAAGACATAGTCTCTCAGGTAGCTGACTGTGTCCACTAGCCTGGGTGGACATGTCAGTGTTTCCCATGATCCCTCTGTACTTTGCTCCCCAGCTCTGGAGTTACAGGCATACATCACCATTCTTTCTCTCTCTCTCTCTCTCTCTCTCTCTCTCTCTCTCTCTCTCTCTCTCTCTCAATATGGGTGCCAAGAATCTGAACTCAGGACTTCTTTACCCCCTGAGCTATGTTTCCAGCTTAAGTAAGATTTGTGTTAAATGTCATCCATAGTCTTGCATTAGTGGATCATGTATGGATGGTAACTTTCCACCCTGGCACTGTTAAAATTCATAATCCTGGGGACTGGAGAGATGGCTCTGTGGCTAAAAGCACTTGTTGCTCTTCAAGAAAATCCAGTCTAGGCTGGATTCCTAGCACCCCACATGGCTGCTGGCACTGTTGGTCACCTTAGTTCCAAGGGGAATCCAATGCCCTCTTCTGACCTCCAAGGGCACCAGGCATACACGTGGTGGGCAGACATACCTGAAGGCAAAACACCCACGCACATAAAATTATATATAAAAAATGTAATCCTGGATCCTTGGAAAGTGGAAATTGGGAAACTTGTTTTAAGTTAAGGAAATCATGAATACCCACATAAACTTTTGACTCCGGAAATGCAGCATTAATGTAAGACGAGCTAATTAGTGAGTCTGGACAGAGTTTCTGCAAGTTTCTTCCACACTTTAGGGGCTGGGACTAATCGGAAGTGCAAAGAGTCCCCTTTTGACTTTGTTTTATTGTTAAAGCACAGTTTGAGCTTTAGGAATCCAGTCTGAAAGAGGAGTTTCTTCCCCAACCTTACTTCTTCTTAAAGCAGGCTTTGTTTGTTTGTTTGTTTGTTTTAATTTCAGCTTTATTTATTCATTCATTTATATTTATTTAGGTTTATTTTATTTTATGTGTATGAGTGCTTTGCTTTGCATGCATATCTGTGTACCACATATGTGCCTGGTGCCTAAGGAAGTGGTGAGCCTCCATGTGGGTACTGGGAATCAAACCTGAGTCCTTTGCAACAACAAGTGCTCTTAACCACTGAGCCAATTCTCTGGCCCTAAAAGGATTTCAAAAAGGAAGACTGGTTTATCTTTGAGTATTTTGTTGCTCTGGTCTTGAAGGGTGGATTTTGTATCTGGGTTTGTTTCTATAGGCAGTGTGTTTGTTTCTCTGACTTTGGGAGGAGCATAGGCAGCTTATTAAACCAAGCAGGTTGTAAAGATTTAAAATGGAAACATCTCCCAAACCAGTCATGATATATCCACTGACATTATCACTAGCAGAGCCTTCAGAGATGCTGAAGAAAAGCATACACATCCTTGATGTATTAACATCAGCACCAAGGATGCTGTCTTCCAATCATGCTCTTTGGAGATACTGTTAGAAACGGAATCCTGAGTTTGTGGACTACTGATCTCACCCAGAAGAATGTTTTTAAAATGTTTTAATTCAAATTAACTTTGAATCCAGAGACTCGGCCATGATTTTAGTTCTTAATCTGGGCCTCCCCCTCAACTTTTTGATCTGAGTTTTGGTTGACTTTGAGGTCTTTGGGACTGGTTTAGACTCCTGGCTGTCTTATTCTTCTGGCCAGTGTGAATGTTCACAACAGATCTTCTGTACGGAGTCAAATGACTTAAACCCATGTACTATCTTGTATGTAATAACTACAATATGCTGCCTCAATGATGCTTATAGATAGATAAATTCATCTGACACATTCATCCATTTAGAGATTTATTATTTCTGGGCACAGGGAGCTAATGGGGACTCACAGTTCCTAATTCCCTTTCCATATTCTGCAGCAAAATGAGAAAAAAAAACCCTCATTTTATTTCCCCTTCATCCTCATTCCTCCCCTCCCCCTTTCCTCTGTCATCCCCCCTCCCCCTCCCCTCCCCCTTTCCTCTGTCTTCCCCCATCCCCCTCCCCTCCCCCTTTCCTCTGTCTTCCCCCCCTCCCCTCTCCCTTTCCTCTGTCATCCCCCATCCCCCTCCCCTCCCCCTTTCCTCTGTCTTCCCCCATCCCCCTCCCCTCCCCCTTTCCTCTGTCTTCCCCCCTCCCCTCCCCCTTTCCTCTGTCATCCCCCTATCCCTTCTTCCCTCTTCCCTTTTTCCTTCCCTCCCTTCCTTCCTCCCTCCATTTTTCCTTCCTCCCCTCCCTCTCTCCTCTTCCTCCATGCCTTTTCTTTCCCTTTCTTCCTTCTTTTCTATGTGGGAGAATTAAATCCAGGGCCTTGCATAGGCTAGCTATCTCCGAGTTACATCTCTACCCTCGAATATTTAAGGTCAGAAAGATTTGAGTTTGGTTTCTGATGTTTCCCATTTATTAACTGTGTGACCTTGGGTAAATGACTAAGTTTCTCTGGGGCTAAGGCTTCCTCCTTCGTGAGCTGGGGCGATGACTCTAACTGGGGAAGATTAAATGAGATAATGTGGTCGACCAGTCTGGAGCTGACTGAGTTTCTGATCAACATTCATCTGTCTTATTGTTGGCCCTTCCCACATTCCTGCATGCCCTCTGCCTCTTAACCCCTGTAGCCACGGATGGCAGTCAAGGGGTCTTAAGACTATCCACACACAGTAACAAATGATGTGTTTCTTAACCAGATTTTAGCAACTTACATGGTCTGGTTTGAAAAGAAAAGCCATTCAGTAGACTTGACAGCCAAAGACCTGTTCCCCATTAAGCCTGGCGTAGAACCTGTTCCATATTAAGCTATGAAAAGATTGCATTAAACTTCACATTGCTACATATTGTCTAAGATTTGTGTTTTGATTTAATACTCCCAGCTTTCAGTAGAATGGGGAAAAAAAAATCTGACCAAAAAACAAAGCAAAACAAAGGGAGGCTTTTATCTGCTACAGGGGCAGCCCTTGAGTACTGGGGCTCAGCTCGCTGCTGTTTTATTGAGTCACCGCTTCTCGCCCACCTTTTCCTGTCTTGTAACAGTTTGCAGTTCTAACTATCTGACATGACTAACCATTGCAAATCTAACTG
Source organism: Mus musculus (assembly GCF_000001635.26). NCBI lineage: Eukaryota > Metazoa > Chordata > Mammalia > Rodentia > Muridae > Mus > Mus musculus. The sequence continues at coordinate 44,718,190 of NC_000083.6, read as the reverse complement.
ATTACAACTGTCAGTGCATCTGTAGAACAGAGGCCGGCATCTCCTGGAGAAAGCAGACGCTCAGATCCCTTACCACACTCTCTTCCCTGCCCCCTCCCATTCCTCATCACGTTTAAAGCTCATTAATTTGAAGCATCAGAGGGAATGCAGCCTTGCAGAAACTCTCTTTTAAAAGTAAAACATGTTTGCGTCGAGAGGTGTCATGCTTGCTTAGCAGAAACTAAGTCACCCTAGGGAGATCCTTCCAGATTTATTGATGAGATGTGTGGTAAGGGAGGGGAAAGACTGCTTGGAGATGAAATCATCTCCCCCAGGCGCATGAAGGCCTGGAGACACGGGCTCCCCTAGAAATGATTGCCATAGGAGCTTCCCGCTTTCATCTTATGGAAGTTTATCTGAGCAGCTCAGTGCTAAGGCCCTGTGATGTAAGTAACGCCACCAGTAATAATTTACCATTGTTCTCTCAAGGGGTCATGACCTTATCCTAAATAAACACTTCTAAAATTGTCTGCCCTCACGCTGGGATGTGCTCCTGACGTTGGAGAACGTTGGAGAAAAATGGAAAAAAAAAATCAGAGATGCCTCTTGAAGCAGCCCCAGAGTTTTGGTTCTGTTACCAAAGAGATTGTTTGGGAGTGGGGGTAGAGGTGGGGGTGGGGGTAGAGGTGGGGGTGGGGGTAGAGGGTAGAGGCTGCGTGCAGAGAACCGCAGGAGAGATGCTGATCAAATTTACAGGTGTTCTTGAGTGGCTGTCAGAGGGTTTCTGGTTTAGGGGACCAATTCCTGATTGGTTGCTGCCTCAGAGATGCCATGGTGAGATTTGGATGTCTGTATTATTGTAAGGTCATCACTGCTACCCATTTATAGTCACCGTTTCCTCTCTTAAATCTGCAGGCAAGAGTTTCACCTTGACCATAACAGTCTTCACAAATCCTCCCCAAGTGGCCACTTACCACAGAGCTATTAAAGTGACAGTGGACGGTCCCCGGGAACCAAGAAGTAAGTGCCTACCTTTCTATTGAAAATGCTAATAGAGTTTGTGGGGACCCTGTGAAGAATTCACTCTGAAGGTGTTAGTGTCACTGTCACTACACATGGCCTCTGCAAACTTTATCGTACTTTATTTTTGAATACATTTCAGGGAAGGGCAGTTCATAGAACTTTACAGTTAATAGAAAATAAAATTATAGCTTAGTCTTTCCCATAGAACTGCTTTATAACTTTGGGGAACAAGTGGATAGCTATTCAGTCATGATAACTTTTTAGCTAAGGCACTCCGCTCATCCCTTCTGTGCAGTGGGAGGGGCCAAAGAGACCCACGAGGCTGAGGAAGCAAACTATAAACTTTAAAATCTTGAGCTTAGTAAAAAAGCATTTGTGTGTGTTTCCCATGGCCCAAGAATGCGGTGTTTTTTTTTTTTTTTGTTTTGTTTTTTTTTTTTTTTTTAAGCTCGCCCACTCAGTTCCCTTTATAAAGAGCACAGGACTTAATTACAAAGAATTTATTTGCAAATGATAACTTGCTTCATCATTACAAACACGGTTGTCTGGCCATTTTCTAGTAACTGTTTTGGATAGTTTCTTTAACAGAGAGATAGATACAAGCTAGGTTCATGTCCACCTTGGTTTCTTTGTCTATGTCTTGCAAAGCTTTATCTGGTGCTCAGCTGCAGGTAGTGTCTCTGTCTAGGCCAGGATTTATTCTCTTCCTGAATCTGGGTCAGACCTGACTGACTTCCACTGCCGCCCACAGTGACTTGAGCAAGCCTGGCACTAAAATACATCTACAGAGCAAAGGTTATTCCAAGTCGAGGTGAGACGAGTTCTGTAGCACATAATATAATGTAAATAGCATAGAATGGGCTGCCTTTGCAGGCTGAATACATTGGAAGTCCCAGGCATTGCAATTAGGAGGTTAAATTTGGCTTTTGATGGGGGCAGGCAGCAATGGAAGTGTTTGTTCTAACTTGATCTTCCACCTAGACAGTGAGGACGGATTCTTTCCATCCCCAGAAGTAAGGGAGGAGGCCTAGAGGGCTTCGCCTCTTCCTGTACTGTGCATCTTTTAGCAATGGGATCAATCTTACAGTAGCCCCCACCCCCACCTCCATCTCTTATGCCCCTGTCTTTGTCACAAAGGCTTGCCTGAGCAAGGGAGGTTTTCTGCCCCAAAGAAATCTTTGAGGCTTGTTTTTTTCTTCCTTTCATGTATAAGGCTTTCTTCCAAATTCCTAACGTGGGGTCAGTGCTGGCCCTGTCTGTTCATTTTGGGAATGTCCTATTAGGTATTTTGCACGCGCGCGTTCTCTCTCTCTCTCTCTCTCTCTGTGTGTGTGTGTGTGTGTGTGTGTGTGTGTGTGTGTGTATGTGTGTGTTCTCAAATCCTAAGTCTCGAGGACCAGAGGTTACGCAGCACAGGTGAAGAGAGCACATCTGGGTGCTTGGCTGGTTTGAGCTCTGCTAGTCTTTTCTGGATTGCTATAAATCTGGGTTGATTTCCTTCTGAGGCCAGACATCTTCCAACCATTGACCTGACAAGTCCATGGGTTACTTAAGAGGCAGTCCCATCCCCCTAATGCATAAAGTGGCACAATGGCCTTTTAATATTTATTCATCACCACTAATATTTGCCCTTGAAAGATCCCGGCTGCTTTCTTCAGTGCACAGAAAAGCCATTATTGTGTGCACCTGTCTAAGTGTACGTGTGTTTACTGTAGAGAGGGGTGCTTCTAAATTGGTGGTTGGGAGAGAAGCAGGGAAGGATTGGTGGCCAGCCATTCTAAAGGAGGTGCAAAAGGGGAGAGGGCTGATGGCTTGGTACACTTACTTCGGATTCCAGTGGGGATGGCAGGATCTCATTTCAAAGAGATTGTTTTGGGGCAGCATCTATTAGCAGATAGGTCTACTAAGAAAGACACGTGCCCTGGCGGCTATGGGGGCTGGGACTACATGATACATGTTGTATGTATGATCTCAGTCTATGCTTTGGGTAGTCCTGAGGGGATGGGGGGGGGGTGGGGTGCAGTGGAGAAGCAGACACCGATCTAGGAAAGGAAGACTTCCTGTCCTTGTAGCATTTCTTAGAAATTAAGTACTATTTGAAAATGTATTGTCATTTCCCTGCCACTGTATGGTCACTTGCTTGAATGTAGGGATGTATCTGGTATGAGCGACTGGTTAACCCTACAACTTGGACATTGCTGGATTCTCTCCTTCTGCCTTGCTCTTGGCCATCGGTCATAAAGACCCAACTTTGCCTTTTTACTGCAAAAGCAGTCTAAGCCATTATGCAAACAAGTGGTCAAGCTGTGTTTAAATAAAACTTTATTTACAGAGCCAGAGAGATGGCTCATGAATTAAGAGTGCTTACTGCTCGTGTAGAGGACCCTGGTTTGGTTCTCAACCCTCACATTAGGTGACTCACAGCTGCCTATAAGTCCAATTTCAGGGGACCTGAACCCAGCCTCCGGTGTGCATATTGTGCACAGAAACTGAGGCAACACATAAAGAATAATAAAGATACTTTTTTTTTAAAGATCCCTAAACTTTCTAAAAACAACTGGTGGGCCAGATGTGGCCCACAACTTGTAGTTTTCCATCCTTGCTCTAGATTTCCAACTGGCTTACTTTATCAGCCATCAACAGAGAAAGGCTTAGTAAAAGGCTTCTCCACACACAGAAAACAAAGATAATCAGTACAACTGATCTACTCTCTCTTCCCTCCAATTATAATTCCTGAAGTCTCTGTGATTTGCCATCTGAGCAGCATATTTCTAGCTATTACTTGAGAGGTTTGAAGGACTGAGGGCTTTGCGTTGTTGGTTTCTGTTTATCAGTGGAATTCCCCGCCCTTTCCTTAAAGACCTGGGTGTATACTGAAACATTGTTTCCAGTGCCCCAGATGACTGGGTACTGACATATTCTGAGTTCTCTGGTTGGGTCTGTCAGATTGCTTGGGCTGAAATCCCAGAGCCAGCATTTGTTTGCTCTGGACACGGAACACATCTTCTGCATCAGTTGCTGTTAAGAAAGTTGAACGATATATGATATGTAAACTAGGTAGTGTGGTAGCTGTCTTGTAGTAAGTGCTCATTAAACATCAGCTATTACTACATTAGTCTTCTCCCACTGGGAGGAGTTTGCTGTAAACTTTTAAGTATGCATCAGGAAACAGGCTCGTTTAATCTGCTCTCTGCTGTGTTGTTTTTTCCCCACTTCTGGAATAAAGCTTCACTAATTTTCACACAATAGTAAATGACATGGGTCCGTGTTATAAATCGTGGTTTGAACACATATTTATATCCCACTGCCTGGGGAGAGCTGTGCAGAGCTGATGAGCGACACTTTTTGTGGGCTACAAACGCCCAGGCGGGGTGCTGCATGGTACCCGAACCCCACTCTGGGGCCCTACTTATCAACAACACATCTGCCAAGACTTGCTTTTCAGTCAAAACTGAAAGGGTTCATCCTTCCATGTTTTCTGTCTCTGGCAGCTGAGCCAGGCCTGTCGCATCACAAACAACTCCCTTTCTAATATACACATCTGGCGTTGGCAGTTGGACTCACTTCATAAGAACACGTGATCATCACTCATTACAAGATTAAAAAGTACCCTATGGCATCATTGATGTTTTTCAACTTTGATCTCCGGCAGTTGTGATTCATCTCAGTTATAAAACTTCCCTTTAAAGCAACATAGCCCATGACTTATTAGACCCTTCATCTTAAAGTAGCGTAAACATGAGAATGGGCGCACGTTCTTTGCAAAATGCAGTTTCTCTCCTTGGCCCAGCTTATCATTTTAAGACATGACATCATGCTGAAGATCCCAAATTTGTAAGTCTTGTACAGAGGCTCGGCGCTTTGACCTGCTGTTGGCAACTTAGCTTTGAAGAGCAAGTGCCGTCTGTTCGCCAGCAGGAGAAGCCAGTGCAGCAGCGGCAGCCCCCGGAATGCGTTTGGATTTCTAACTTCTTTACACATCACTTCCTATTAGGATCCTCTGGTCCGCTTCTGCACTCGGCTCCAATGCCAGCCTGGTTTAAAGAATTTCTGCGGGGAGGTGGAAACTCAGTTAGCCATGCCATGTTGTCTGGTTAGGGAACTATGTTCTGAGTTAGGACTGATAGAAACAGATACTGTTGACTGAAGAGCCCATAGCAGGTAAGTCGCTATAGTTAAGTCATTTGAACCATCATGCCGAGTCTTCAGAAATGACCCCCAGGCAATGACTTAAAACAATCACTAGTTTTTTTTTTCTCTCTTTAAATAAATATTTTTCACTATTCCATGGGCTGGCCAGAATTAACCTGGACAGGTTTTTATGATAGTCTTGTTTGGGGTCTGACATGTGGCCGTAGTCAGATGGTGGGTGACCAATACTGGGCAGTCCACAATGGTTTCATTCATGCGTCTAGTGCTTTGGCAGGGACCTTGGAAAAAGGGGTCTCCCTCCGCCATGGTGTTTCACAGCCTCTCCCTCTCCACATGCTCTCCCTAGAAGTTCTCACAAGCAGATACTGGCTTCCTGCATGGCAGTTCAAGGCTCCCTAAGGTGCAGAATAGAGGCAACTAGGTTGTCGTGAGGCATAGGCTCAGAGCCAGCATGGTGCTACCACTCCTACACTCTCTTGGATAAATCAAGACACAGGTCAAGCACAGGTAGAAGAGGAAGGGACCATACAAAGTCAATGGCTTGGGTGGCATGTGGGTGGCTCCCCAGACTGTAAGTGTGGTAGGCACGTGTGCATGCTTAGTTCTTAAAGTTCCAGGGAGAGACTCCACATTACAGTCACAGCTTCATTGTGACTTAAGCAGATCTCCAGGATATGTAGTGAGCGAAAGGGTATTACATTGCCGTGCTGATATTAATCAGCATATTAATATCAAAGGGAGCCACACCAATATCCATAGGAGAGAAGGAAAAAAATGATGTTACAAGGCTGCCTTAGCAGCACAGTATCCCCCAGCAGAACTATGCATCCACAAGTATCCAAGCCTGAAATCTCATCGTTGGTGCCATCCATGTTTGACATGTAACAGGTATATGTGAGTGAGTGGACATCTGAGCATTTCTGTGCATTGAACCTCCAGGAAGTAAGCCATCTACTCTCAAGGAGAGATTCAAAATACCCGAGTCTATGCTCCCTGCAGGACTTTGTTCGATGTGGCTGGCCACCTCCCCCTGCCACGTTGGGAGAATGGAGAAGCCCTGGAGAACCCTGCTTTGGCCTCAGCATTCTAATCCCTTTCCCACAGGTGCAGGGCACGGGGAGGTAGCACCACCTCTCTCTGCTCGTCTCTTCTCTTCAGTGTCTGGGAAGTCACTGTGTTTGAAGGAAGCCTTAGTATGGTGGTTTGTGTAGCTTGTGACCTGGGTCCTGAAGACAAACTGCTTCTTCCTCCTGTTTTACAGATTTCCAATGGTCCCCAATTGCATCAACAAATTTTGTTCTCTAAAGAGGCTTTATTCCTCTGTATTCTTTTTTTGTTGTTGTTGTTGTTCCTTCAAGATTTATTTTTATTTATGTGTGTGCGCATGTCTGTGTATGGGCCTGAGCCTATGGGTGTGGGCATTTGCAGAGGCCAGAAAAGGACTTTGGAGCTTTTGGGGCTGGAGTCACAGGTCATTGTGAGCTTCCCAGTGGGGGTGCCTGAGAACCCCAACATGGTCCTCTGCAAGACCAGTGAGTGCTCTTAGCTGCTGAATTTTCCCTCCAGCCCTTCCTCCATATTCCTGAGACATGTCTGCTGGCAGAAGTTTTACCTTACTACACTGAAGGCAGGGGTCAAAGCAGTGTCTCCTTGCTCTTTGTGTAGCTCTATTGGGTTCTGGGCTGTCCCCCAGGCCTATGAAGTGCTGGAGAGGACTGGAGGGTTAAGGCTTTCTCTTCCTCATTCCAGATAACATCTGGGATGGCTCACCCTTCTTCTCTGCCATTACTTTGTATCCTTCTTGAGCTTTTTCTGATGGCTGGCCGTGACTTTTGCTTGCTTAGGAATGGTGGATGAGTATTTAGAGACTGGTCACTCGTGAACAGAGGTGGGCGGGGACAGGTAAGCTGTGTCACATGGATGAAGTGTAGAAACACTTTAAGATTATGTGCTGTTTCTGGGAGAGCTTCCTATCTCTACATCCCTGCTGTCTATGAAGGCATTTCCTGGGCCCTGTACTGATGCCAGTAGCCTGAAGTCTAGTTTTCCCTGAGAAACATGAATAAAAAGCCCTTAAGTTCTCCCTCTATGTCTCTGCCTGCCTGCCTGTCAGTCTATCTGTCTGTCTGTCTCTCTTTCTCTGTGTCTGTGTGTACATATTCATGTACACACATGTGTGTGGGGTGCATGTACACATGTAAGTGTGTATGTGTGTGTGTCTGTGTGTGTGTGTCTGCATGCACATGTGTAGGTAACTGTGTGGTGGTGGGTGTACATGCTTACATATGAATGTGTGTGCGTGTGTGCATATAGCACAAGTGTGTGGGGTCTACATGCACATTTGTGAGCGTTGTGTGAAGGTCAAAGGTTAATGTCGTTTCTGAGGCCAGGTCTCTCACTGAGTCTGCAGATGAGTCCCTAGGATCTTCACGGGTCTTCCACCTCAGCCCTGGCACCTCAGGCCTGCACTGCTGTGCTCAGCCTTTAATGCGGGTGTGAGGAACTCTGCACTCAGGCCTCAGGTTTGTGTAGCAGGCCTTTACTAATCAGACCGTCTCCTCAGCCCTAAGCATTTGACTACTAGATTTTCACCTGGCTTGCTCACTGTTTTCCAAGGTCCCCAAGCAAAGGAAATTACAGGCAAGTTCCATATTTTGATATTTGCAAACTTGCATCTATAAAGAGCAGCTTGATTGGTATAGATGCCAGTCATTTGGCCCCCTACTATATAAAATATTATTTTAAAATTCTAGTAACAGCAGGAAGATCCCTTCCCGTACTCACCCCCTCTCTTTAAGGAAACAGTGCTGGTGGAGGTTGGCCCTGGTGTCTGGTAGAATTTGGTGGAATGTGCTCTCTAGAAGAGCAGTTTTAAATCTCTTTCAGTACTTTTCTTTCTGTTGTTGACTGACTGTCAGGAGCTGGGAAGGTGGCCAAGAAGGAAATGACACATCGAGAGGCATTTTGCGTTGTGCAAGAGTCTGGGACTGATGCAAGGCTATATGGCCTGTTTACACATTCCTTCGCTAGCAGACTGCATGGCAGTAATTTAATTCAGGAGCGCATGGCATGCTGCAGCAAGGAGCTATGGCCTTAGCATCCTTTCATGGCAAATTATCACAGCCGTTAAAACATGCTCATGTCCCTCCTGTGCACTCCCCTGGCTACCCCCCCCCCCCCCCCCGCTAGGCTTGCTTTCTCATCGCCTGGGACTGGAGTTAACAGCAGCCTTGCTGGGGAGGCCCACTTTCCACATGCATCCCATCCCAGTTGATGGATTTATTTCTAACTAAATATAGCATTCAAATGATACGTGTGTTCTAGGGTTCTCAATCCACACGCAGGCTCCATTCGAATGTGTCAGTACTTTCTCAGGTCAGGAACGGTTTGTTCTTAAAATAGTGCTAGGGACTGAAAAAAAAAGATTGATTTTTTTTTAAAATGGGGAGGTTTCTTATTTATGAAAATGGCTTTTCTTTCTTCTGAGAAACAACTTGTGATAGATCACTGAGAGATCCCTTGCTTCTGTTTTGGGTCATGTAGTATTTTACCCAGTGGCTACTTGATTTGTATAGCATAGTTTATACTGACAGATGATAGTGGGAGAGAGAGTGATTGTTTTACTTTTTTTTTGTGGCCATAATTGTTCCTAGGTAGGATTTTCATATTGATGACATTTATGCTGTCAACTGAAGCATGGCTTTCCCTTCACATAAAATTCACGTGTAAGTTTTAATTGGGGCAACTTATGGGAACGTAATTGTTCTTGACTTTGAAGTGATTTGGGAAGCAAAGAGAACATAAAAACACTGAGTTCTTAAGGATTAATACGGCCTTTATAAATGATGGTTAAAAGAAGAGACTCTTTATGATGTGGCGCCCAAGTAGCAAGTGAAAGGCTACCCTGTGCTTCTGGTAACCTCTCTACTAGTCTGCTGTTCTCTACTAGTCTGCTGTTCTCTGGTGCTGAAAGCCTATTTGCTAGTAGACCAAAGCCTTTCCGTTAAAAATTGAAGGTTGAGGCTTTAACTTATAACATCTCCAGAAACAGTTAAGTCAGGCTTGTGTTCATGAGCAAAATAAATAAATAAATAAATGTGATGGGAACCTCCTTCTGTAGGAGCAGAGTTCAAGGCAGAGAGGAAGAATTGCTGAGTGATTTCTACTTGCCAAGGTCTTGGCAAGTAAGATGTAGAAAGTAAACAGAGACAGCCAGAGTGCACGCATCATAAGTCTCTGCTCCTCTTGGAGACCTCGGACACCAGCATTAAGCACCGTCGTTGGCTGTGGGTCGGTTCTCACAGGGGGCTGAGTGTACTGTTCATGGCTGGTACACTACTTCAGAATATGTTTTTGTTATTGTTGCTGCTGCTGTAATTTTAAAGTAGGAGTGGTTTTTTTTTTTGTTTTTTTTTTTTTTGTGGTGGTTGTGGTGGTGGGGCGTCTATATTTTGAACTTACCTTCTCTTGCAAAGATTTCCTGCCATAGAATTTTCCTTGTCTAGTTTTATTCTAGATACACATGGCGCCTCTTCCCCTCCGAGGAGGAAAAGCATTCTGTAATTCTTTCCTTTTGCTGGTTACATTCACCAGTGTAGTGTTCATAATCTTCTTAACAAATTAATCATGCTGTCTGTCCTTGTAAAGAAAAAAGGTCTACATGTTCTAAACTGCAGTTGCCATACTTCCTGATGAGTGACATTCTAGTTTGCCCTTATTTCAGACTTTCAGGATTAGTCCCCAGTGGTATAACCTGTTATACTGACCTTACATTACTGGTGACAGTCATTGATCTAGTCACCCACTATTCTGGCCTTGCTTCCCATTCTCTTAATCTAGGTCCTTCTGTGTTCCCTCTGATGACAGCCTGTGGTGTCATCAGGGTAGTTGGTGCTCAGTTTTTGTTTCTGAATGTCAGCAGTTGGGTGAGCCGGCTTCCGCGAAGTACTAGAGGTGATCCATCTATCTGAGATCCACACTCCTAGGTAGTCCTTTGAGTTAAGACTCCCAGGCCATTACTGGCTGGAGTAGAGGGTAAGAGAGTGGAATGTGGAGCAGATAAACTCTCCTGGAAAAGAGAAAGGGGAGTGGCTTTAAGTGCCTACTCCTGGGAGCCATGAAGAGTTCAGCAGGGCAGTGGGGAGGAGCTGGGAAAGAATATCCCCTAAGAGGAGGCAAGGAAAGGGCGAGAACTAGAATCTTGCTTCTTGAGTTTTACCTGGCCAGACCATCAGTTGCTATGGGATTTTCCTATTTCCATTTATGTCAAAGAGCTCCATCATTGAACCTGAGCCTCAGATGTTATCTACCCACGGATCCACCAGAGTGACCATCATCGCATGCTGACGCTGTATGCTTTTGGTCATTGTAATGACAGTCTAGCCTCAGAACCAAAAGATGCTTCTTTTAGATGTAAGTGGGTCAAATGAAAGGTTAGAAAGCATATGTGTGGACCAGAGAGACAAGAGTCTGTGGTCTACTGTGAGCTGTCTTTGGGCAAGGTGGGTATGGTGACTGTGCTACAGATTGGTGTATCTACCATTGGAAGCAAGAAGCGGCTGGTGGGGAAGAGGTTAGCTGAGTACCACTCTGAGTTTCTATGATAGCATATCTTTTGATCGGGAGGATGGGGACTTAAGACTACATGCACTGTTCTCTATGCCTCCTTAGGGCTAGTAAACCGTGGCTCCTGCAAGGCGATGGCTGAGGTACCCAATGCTGATGGTTGAACAGAAAGTGAGGCGAAAGAGAGGTGCATAAACCAAGAAGGGTTAGCCTGGGCTTCTAGTCCTAGAACCTTGATTTTGGTTTCGCCTTCTTAACAATTTGGCTAAGCTGAAGTGGTTATGTGTTGTACCCCAAAGACAGCTTCAGAGGCTCTCAACAGGAAATTAACCCTGTCTGGGCTGGTCCAGACAGAAGGTGTGGCTTTGCCTGTGGTGAAGGGAAGTGGGTGATGTGCAAGACCCTCATTTGAAGACCTGGGAGCCATCTTAGTGACCCCGCACACATCTCTAAGCTTCTCCCTGGTTCGATTTCTTCATTCTTTAACTGTAAGTAGACATGAAGGCAAGTTCACAGTAGCTGGGAGTAACTCCCGAGGAATGATCGTAAAGTTCTTGGCACCCACGAGGGGCAGCGTGAATACCAAATAGTAATTATATAGCGCCTTTCTGCCAAAGACTTCCAAACGCTGAGACATTACCTCATCGATTGTCTTCACAGCCCTGGCAGAGAGGCACTGGGCATTTTACAGGAAGGGAAACTGAGGCACGAGCACCTGAAAGCTAATTTTCCCTGTGTCACGCTGCAAGTCAGCAGATGATTTATGGTGCTGGGCAAGGATCCCAGCCCTCTTCCTGTTCAGTTATTCACCACAAGAAGCTCTCGAATGTCTTTGTCACTGAAGTTATGGAGGCTTCTAGCGTTGAGCCCAGCACATTCCTAATTACTGTCAAGAAGTGTGCACTGTGAGAAACCAGCTCTACTGTGCTGCCACCTCACCCAATAGAATAGAAGTCTGACGGATAAGGGAACACACAGACACATGCGATTATACATGTATGTATCTCTGCGTGGATTTAGTGGGCCCTGAATTCACTCAGCAACATTTCTGCAGTCTCTAAAAGCCTCACTTTTTGTGAGGTGAAGTTGACACATTGTAGAAGTTAACCAACAATAATTGAAGTAAAGCTATCACTTGAAAATGCACTAACCTCCAAATAATGACACAAATAGGAAGTGGCAAAAATCCTTAGAGAAGAAACATCAGAAGAAGGGGCTGGAGGGATAGCTCAGTGGTTAAGATCATTGACTGCTCTTCTAAAGGTCATGGGTTCAATTCCCAGAGCAGCGCATAACCATCTGTAAGTCCAGTTCCAGGGGAGCCAAGACCCTCTTCGGGCCTCCTCAGACACTAGGCACGAAAGTTGTATGTAGTAATCTGTGCAGGCATTAACACCTATGCACATAAATTTATAAAATAATTTTTGAACAGTCGAAAAGAAGAAAATTAATGATTACTGGAGATGCAGATGTTTTTCACTGGCAAATTGCTTGTCCAGCATGCACAAAGCCCTGGGTTCACTCCCCAGCACCTCAGAAACCAAGTGTGATTGATGGTGCAAGATCGCAATCCCTGAACTCTGGAGTTGGAGGAAAGAGGATTGAAATTCAACATTACTCTATGGTACTCAGTAATTTTTGAGGCCAGCCTGGGCTACCTGAGGACTGTCCACTCTTAAAAGAAAATAGCAATTATCTACCTTAGTGTCTGTTTTGAGTGGTACGATTGATGCTGTGGTATGCACCACCCCAGGTACCTTTCTGAGCTAGTGTGAGTATTTCAGTGACATAGTGGCCTCAAGAAACGTAGGACTCTGCAGAACAGAACAGCTGCTTTGAAGTTGAAAAAAAGTGATCACTGGAAGCAAAAGTCCATTCCTTCGAGATAATAAGACCTGATGTGGTTTCCAGACCATGGCTACCTCAGTCAAAGACTGAATGGTTCGAAGATAGATGATTTGAGGAAGTTCTATCCTTCCTCTAACCTGTCCCACCACTAAAAACACAACCTTTCTACATTATAGCTGACAGTGCGTGTGTGTGTGTGCGTGCGTGCATGAGTGTGTGTGTGTGTTTGTTTGTTAGAGGTACATTTTAAAATCTAAATATTTATTGAAGTGGGAACATTTCTTCACTGCCAAATTATTTCCAAGCTGCCCCTCACATGTTAGGCAGCTACCAGGAGTAGAGTCAGAGGAAGAAAAGCATGATTATGGAGTCTGGGGGTGTGGCTCAGTGGGTAGACAAAGCCCGGGGTTCAGTCTCCCAGCATAAACTGGTTGGAGTGCTGCATGCTTATGTTGCCCAGCACTCAGAGGTAACAGCAGGGCCCTCATCTTTGAGGAGCCAAATTTCTATAGCAAAGATAGTTAAGACATAAAAGGCAGATTTATCTTTCACATCTGCTCACAGGCTGTGGTGACAGGGAACTTACATAAGTAATAAAAGCCAGCGGGCAGTGGAGACAGGGAAGAGCGCATTCTACAATAGCCCTCTAAAGGGCGGACACTGGGTATAGAACCTTCAGGCTGAGGAGAACCCAACTGGACACGCTGGGGAAGAGACTTCAGGGCAGAATATATGTTGTGTGCAGAGACCTTAGCATGATGCATATCAAAATTGAGTATCTGATTTTGATAGGAAAGAGGAGCCTAAAAGTTGAGGAGGAGGAGGAAATTTGATAAAAAGAGTATGTAGGGATCTGGCACTCGGAAACTGTGTGTTCAGTGATCGCCCTGTGGTTGGTCGGGCTCGGGTGGAGGAGAAGACAGGGACTCCCTGTGTCTTTACTCTGCTGGCTTCAAGCTTCCCCGTTAGTGTTCTTCGGAGGTCTTTGAGCTTACTCTCTGAGTGAAGGTTCTCAGGACTGTGTGTGTGTAGATGGCGTGTGTGAAGGATAATGCCTTACACCACTTTTGGCTGATCAACAGTAAGTGGATCAGATCAGATTAACCGGATACTGTGGAGGATTGTAAGACCCAACTTAACAGGGAATGGGTGTAAGCAAGACCTTGAAGAACTCTCCTGAGGAAATGGAGTGGGTGCCGGTGGAGCCGGGATAGCTCACCAGCATCTGGCACTTGGTCAGAATACTGGGTCCCGGGCAGCATGTGGAGGGGACATTTCTCCTAAAAAATAAACCAGACATTGCAGCAATCAATTACCTGTTGGAGTGAATTCTCCTGGGGCTGTGCATGTGTAACACACGAAGATCCTGGGCTTTTCTGGACGATGAGAAATAATTCCAAAGGTGAGCTGGGTTTCAGAACACATGAGCGACGTGGAATACTTGAGAATGTTGAGCAGAGAGCATTGTGATGATTAAAGGATTGTAAAATTGAACCTATAAGGATAAGTTGAAAGACTTGGGATTATTTAGCTTCATGAAGAGGAGGCTGAAAAAAATGACTTAATAACAGACTTGGAAATTATGAGACTTATTAAGCTCTGTATGGTGGCCAGCTGTTTTGTTTCGGGGGAAGTCAGAGGAAGAAGAGCAGGTCATTTAACTGGAGCATGAGGGATGTGGGTGAGATTTAAGGAAGAGCAGGTTGGCTGAGGGAGAATTGCTGGGCAGAATGGGTTCCTGGAGATTGACAGTTGGAGTTGGGGGGCTCTTCAGATCCCGTTCTAAGCAATCCTTTGTGTGCTTGGGACAGGCAGCAATAATGCCACCTTTCTGCTTCTAAAAAAATCAAAGGCCTGATTTCTGTTTCCCATTACGGTTCTGAGGCTCAGAATCACAGGGGTTTGTGGACATAAATGATGAGGGTAATTTGTCTTGCTTCAGTGGCCATTAGAATCTTTAATTGAGAAAAATATGACCCAAAAGAGGAACAGGTCTGCCATGTGATAAAAAAAAATCACTATTAATAACCAGAGAAGATCCATTGTGAGGAATTTAGGACTCCGGGTGAGAATGGTCTCTTGGCAGAAACTCTTGGGTTTATTTGATCTGTGTGTTCCAGGGACCAAAGGTAGTGTTTTATGAAGTTGGTTCATTTTTCTCCTACTAAGAGAAATGAAAGGCATTTCCAGGCCACACCAAACCAAGTTTAACCTGGATCTTGAGTGATATGATCCAAAAAAACTCACCCTCAAGGGATCCACGGTCACATGGGAGGATAGGAGAGAGGAGGTGGGTGGAATTTGTCTCCCCACACCAGAAACTTCCATGGGTATAAAAGCTAGTGGAGGTGTGAAGCCATTAGACAGAGCTGAGCTGTGAAAGAAAAGCTGACCGACCACACCGTTCTCTAACTCAAGGCTAGAGATTGCGGGCAGCAGAGAGCACTTTGTGCTAAGTTGTTATGTTGCTTTCTCAGAGAACCAGTCATGTGTCATGCGTCTCAGTTTGTACGTGTGTGTGTGTGTGTGTGTGTGTGTGTGTGTGTGTGCAAGTGAGTCATAGGCTGTATGTGGAACTTAGAGGACAACCTCAGGCATTGGTCCTTACCTTCTTATTTAAGACTGAGTCTTTCTCCTTTGTGCTGCCTACACCAGGCTGGCTGCCTCATGGGCTTCTGGCTATTCTGTCTCTACATTCCACTTTCTATAAAGCAGCAGGATTACAGGCACACACCTAGGTGCCCTACTTTTACATGGGAATCTCAGGATTTGAACTCAGGTCTTTGCTCTTATGATAAGTGCTTATCCGTTGAGCCCTCTCCTCAGCCCCATGCTTTATTGTTCAGTCTTTCAATCCTCCCGTCTGCATCGGGCACACACCTTCCTGAAGCTCTTTTGTAATAGCACATTAGCATATCTGCAGATGGTTTCCTTTAAGCCGCTGGATGCTGAGAAACAAAGCGCTCGCCTCTGTGGTTTGC